>NW_015660496.1:589096-631213 GCF_001515625.1 Sinocyclocheilus rhinocerous | reverse complement strand
ATATATATATATATATATATATATATATATATATATAAAAGAGTGTTCTTGTACAGGCTCAGGTCTGTAGTGTTCTGGTCTCTTTATTGATTGAGTTACTTGCCATGATTCAGTGTTACATGTAATGGAGTTCTATAGCCATATAATCCTTTAAACAATAAGCAACACTGCTTTACGATTTCTCTCTTGCACCTTGCATGAAAAACTTCAAATCACATACACATTCAAAACCTTTTTTTGTGGTTTCCACAACAATATTAAGCAGCACAACTGTTTGCAACATTGATAATAATTTGAAATATTTTTTGAACAGCACATCAGCATATCAGAATGATTTCTGAAGGGTCACATGACACTCAAGACAGGAGTTGTGACTGCTGAAAATTCAGCTTTGCCAACAGGAATAAATTATATTTGAAAATATATTTAAATAGAAAATATAGCATAAGTAATTATAACTTGTAATAATGTTTCAAAATATTCTTGTTTTAACTGCATTTAATCAAATAATGCATCCTTGGTGATTTCAAAAGCATTTAAAAATCTCATCGACTGCAAACTTGTTTATATGTATATATGTGTATCCACTTCTTCTGTGCTTCTTATCAGTTTTTCACTAGAAATCAACCTTTCTGCAACAAAGTACTCTTGGCTAAATAAAAAGTGCAGCTGTGTTACAATTCTGTAGTAACTTTATAGCAAAGATGGAGATAAGATCAGATAGATTATCTTCTTGAATGCCTGGTCTCTGGAGCATGTCCCGGCTGCACCGTGTATTTAATCTGTTCTAATAACAGCAGAAACCAAAATCTCCTTGCATCTTTCATTTCAGGAAAGTCTTAATGGAACATTAAGTACATTTCATTTCATGACTGTGCACACTGATAGGCTCAAGAGAAACACAGAGTTGCTCTCAGATGTTCCAATCTGTGGGCTCAATAGAAGAAAATATCTGTAAGTGAGCTTTTAAATAGTAAACAATTCCAATATCAAATTAAATTAAATTGCTGTGTTGTCATCCTAATACCATTTCCATGCACCTTCAATGAAACGTACAGTGCTCACAAACATCAATGAACAACAAATGATTTTAGATTTAAGTACAACATTGGTGCATTTGAAAAAGAAAGTGGAACATTAATTCAAATCAAATCTACTTTCCAAGTGTTCTAATGGTCTAATGAGTCAAATGTGCTAAAACAGGGCAGAGTAATTGTATCAGGCCCTCGGTTTCTTTTCAGCTGAACCACTACACCTTATAGTGACATATTCAATCCTGAGAGATGCCTGGCTCCCAGTTACCGTATTGAGCTAGCAGAATTCAGCTTCTTTTGATTGGGAAAGCAGATCTCCTATTGGGATTTCCTCTGCTACAAAAATGGCTATTGTCTCTCTAGCCTCTGGCAAAAGCCAAAGCTGAGCTACAAAGCTGAGTTCTCCCTGGTCCAAAGGTAGAAATATAAGACGGCGAACCCTGCTTAGAACAAAAGTGGGAAACGGCTTTGTGTTTAAATGTCACAATGACATGGGAGAAAACTCTCATAATATAGCCTGTATTTAAAAATGTGAGTTCAAAAGTTCATGTGTTCATACAATCGGTTAAAGGTGAAGAGGTTTGCTTTTACTTCATTCAACTCACGTTCCCACATTCAGTACTAAAGGTTTTGCAGTGACTGATTTGATTTGTGGTATTAAATTCACCTCACAAACCTGCTAAACCAATTATATTCTGGTAGGTACTAGTTTTTAGTCTTTACTTGTATCTCAGAATGAATCATGTTTTGCAGTGCAATCAATGACTATTAAGAACTACACTATTTTTTAAACAATTATAAAAAGTCAAAATCACATTTTAGGTCACATATTTTATAAAAAGCAATTTCGGTTTGACAGACCTAAAATTGGATTGCACAGAAAATGAGACAGACAGACAGATAGAACAATCGATAGATCAATAGATAGAATGATCGACAGATTTTGGAGCACTGTAAAAAAAGGACAACTAAGGCCTTAGTTGTCCCCCACCGAAGCATGTGACCTTCATCCCTCCGTGTCATAATGAATACCAAATGCTGCTGCGTTGCTCATTTTTCCCCATCAACATGGGGACACAGGCCTGGGAGTTTAATTGCAGCCAAAGCAACAAGCAACTCCATGTTGACAATCAGGTCTTATTAGATTCCCGCTTGCATTTCCCATCCCTGTCATTCAGGGGAAGCCAAGGTTGGATGAGGCCATTAATATTCACAGCATCCTAGCACATTATTGGAGCTCTAAAAGGAGGGGAAGATTGCCTTATCTGCCACAACTTCATGGTCAGACTAAGAAAAAATTAAATAAACAGAGAGAACAAAAAAGGAAAACACCCAAAGGACCAGAAAAGTACAGGCAAAATACGTGAGACAGATAAACAGAGCAAATGTCTGGGACAATGATCATATTCAAAGGTTAAATTGTGATTTTGTGGTGATGCGATGATTCTCCAGCCCTAGAAATATAGATGGCATGGCAAAACTCTTGTGTGATAACACTACATTCAAACATTTGCTAGAAAATAAAAATAATAATAAATGTATCAAGCATGTAGTTAATTATCTAATACACAAATATAGCTTATATGGCATGTATTGGTTCAGTGGCATGACTTGAGCAGTCAGAACTTTTATTAAACCAGTTAAAATTGCTAATGTGTATCTATGGAAACTCATATTGCCTCAGAATAAATAAAAAGTAACCTTCACATTTTACAAGAAGTTTAAATAAGAAATAAATTCACATTGTGAGAGAAAAAAATACTAATCACTCATAAAAAAATACTAATCACTCATAATCAATGCTCTATCCTGTAAGACTAATTTTATTCAAATACTTTAGATAGCGTTTTAAGTTATTCAGATGTAATATATGCAAACCACATATTTTGTTTTAAAAGACTGTAAGGCCCCTTTTAGGGAACTATTAAATTACCGAAATAGCTAGACAGGTGTTGATAACTGTATTATCTCTTTTAACAAGAGACAAGGGAATCTTTTATTTCAGCAAGGCAGATGTGGTACTGGTCTCATTCTTGAGCCAATCAATTACAGGAGTCCATCTGCAAACTGAAATATGTTACTTCTTTTAGGCTTCTTCGTGTTACTTAAATATGTTACTTCTGAGTGTTTTGATAAATTAATCCATTACTCAGTTATTATATAGGTCCAAGTATTTTTGGATGATTTATTTGTTTTTGATCCCGGAAACACATTTTACTGATCATTTTACTGATTGTGCTAAAAGGCATGTATGAAAGTGATTTTCAGCTCAGAGTAAAAAGTGTCATTGTGTCATTGTATGTCACACTGTGACTGACTTCACACAATGAATTCTCCCTGTTTATAAAGGAAATGCATTTTGGGAAGAACAGACAGTTTGTTTATCCTAGACATCATGACAGACTCTTCTCTAAGCAGCTCTTCCAAAGTCCTTTCAAGCAACCTCAGCCTTTGTATATTTTGGAGCCTGTTTATATAAGTGTTCCTCATTTGCATTCCGACTGCGCTCTCTCTCCCAAATGTCCAGCCCATTGAGACCAGTTGTATTGTTCTGATTCTGTCTTGTGGAAACAAATACAAAGTGTTCCAGAGCTATAGCAAAAAAAATGGCAAAGCTGTCATGCGTGCTCTCCACTTAACAGTAATCCATTTAAGACCAAAGAACCACTAGTTCTCACAAAGTCTTATATTTCTCCTGTTTGTAGAACAAGCTGCTTTATTTAACAGTAAAGATGTGTATGTGCTAATTGAGCAAAATTACCATTTGCATCAAACTGGAGTGCTACATACATTATTGTGCAAAAGGGTCGGGGAGATTTTTTAAATATTTTTGAAAGGAGTCTGCATGTCAAAACAGTAATATTGTAAACCATTATTACAATTTAAAATAACTTTTTGAATGGTAGTGCACATTCAGCATGTCAAATTAATGTAACATTAAATGACCCATTTATGCCAAAAAAAAGTCCCCACCACTCATAGGAGATATTCTGTGGCTATAATTGGCCTTTTTTTTTTATTAGACTTCATGCACGTCTCTGTAATCATGATCTGATAGCATCAAATACCTGTTTGATAAATATTACACCACATTTGATTATTTGCACTGACATTCCTCTCAAAAGAGGATAAAAAACACTCATGAAATCTGGAAATATGTGCACATGAGTGTTCACAGATGTGAGCTTGCCTCCAGTAATAAGCATGAAGGCCTGTCACATCTGCTGCCTCTGCTGGCCAAACAACAATGCTGCATAGAAACCATCAACACAGTTTATATCCTCTTATTTGTTAGATGCTGCTAAAGGTTTCAGACCATATCTTGAATGTAAGCGAATATATATAAAGTGAGGCTACAACAAGCATCTATGATGAAGGGTAGCACCATCTGATGCATGTTGAGTTATAAGACATAAATATGATGAAATAAACTTTTCTGCTCTCACAGAATTGCATCTCACTGACATCTCTACAGTGTCATATATTCAGACATCTCTTTGTATTAAAGTATACTTCTCTTGCATTGCGGCCTGTCATTTCAAAGCTATACTGTAAACGCTTCGCAGTTAACACAGTTATAAAGCTGCAGCATTGCAGTTCCTGTCTCGCTCTATGAGCTGAGCGGTACAATATGTAGTCATGGGTGTGAATTGAGAGACAGGCGGCAGAGACGGGCTGCTCCCCCCACTGTCTGGATTCACACAGAGCTGAGGTTTCAAGGTGGTCCTGTCTAATCTGCTGCTGCTTTTCAACCCAGGTTAGGCACTGTACCCGCTCTCTATCACTGTCACACAGGATATGCATGAGGTAAGCAGTGCACATCCATGCATCATTGAACCACCCCCCACACACACACCACGATGAACTACTTGAAGAGATGCCACATATTATGCAAGCATTTGTATGGAGGAATGCAGGAGATGCAATACTCGCTCCTTTCTGACAAACACATGCAAATCATTTACAAAAAAGATCTACGATTGGAGGAGGCTATAATCATTCCCTCTCATGCATTACATGGAGAGCTTCATTTTAAAGAATTTTAAAAATAGCGCACAAGCATCATGTATATCTGGGTCGATGACAAGAACCAGCCTCAAACCAGGTGGTGGATGTTACCGTATGCACATTTCATAAGTAATGCATTCCCTCTGTATTGCGATGTTTGCCTTTTTTTTTCCCTGAGCGCTTAACATTCTCTTTGACACTCCAGTGCAGATGGTGTTTTAAAATAAAGAAAAACAATCAATTGAAACTGCATTTAAATGTCATGACTAAGAACCTACTTGTATATAAATGTAATAAAAGCATTTGGAGATACACTGTGCCGCTTATTCTCACCAAAGCTGCATTTATTTGAAATAAAAATAAAAATAAAATAGAAAAACAGTAATATTGTGAACTGTTTTTACCATTTGAAATGACATTTTTATTTTCTGTTAATATGTTTAATTTTTTATTTTTTTCTGTGATGGCAAAGCTGAACTTTCAGCACTTATTACATCAGTCTTCAGTTATTGTATGTTATTGTATTGTATTATTGTACAGTTATTGTATTGTAATATGTTATTTTTTTTCAGAATTATTTGATTATTTATGGAGCCCCTAAAGCAGCATTCCTGAAATCTTGCCCTGGAGGGCCAATGCGTTGCAGAGTTTAGCTCCAACCCTGATCAAACTCACCTACCTGTGATTTTCTAATGATCCTGAAGACATTGATTAACATGCTCAGGTGTGTTTGAATAGGGTTAGAACTAAACTCTGCAGGAAAGTGGCTCTCGTGGGTCAGATTTGAGGATCCCTGGCCTAAAGCAAAAAGGTTATGGTAAATAAAATGAGATGGGACAATAAATTATATTTTAATGCATTTGCATTCTCTTGCAAAAATTGTGTGTTCCCCTGGGAAACTTAGCATTCGCTCACAAAACTTTTGTGATGGAAATAATATGAGATAGGAGGAAAAACTATGCAAACACAAAGTTTCTCAGGGGAACACAATACTTTTGCAAGAAAATGCAAAAGCATTTGCCCCATCTAATTTTTTATTTTTTAATTTTTTTCCCCCAGGGGATCTGTAATGAATAGAAAGAACATAATTTATTTGAAATGGAAAAAAAGTAAATAAACTTTTGCCATATTTGAACTAGATTCAATTTTAACTTGATCACTTTTTATCAATGTATTGTGTCCCTGAATAAAAGTTTTAATATGAATACATTTTAATAAATTATAAATTATTAAAAAATAAATAAATAAATAAAAAACTCACCCCAAATTTTGAACAGTAGTGTAAGCGGCACAATAAGGTACTACATTATCAGTATAGGCAACTGCATTATCCTTGAAGCCCAATGAACAGACAAAGCAGTTCATTTACAAGTCATTCGAAGCTAAAGAGTGCTGACAAATAGCCAGAGCATAGACGACCTTTGAACTGAAAACATTCCATTAAATCTTTTATCTCTCTGCCTTTTGCTTTTCTCATCATATTATTTATTATTCAGACATGAAAAATATTCACCCCTGGGAGAGGTTAGACTCTTAATAACCTAGCTTTATCAGTATTCCATCATAACGGTCTTCACAGAGAGTGTGGTTGGGCTAAAATGACTTAATGGAAATGATCATCTTGGGTATAGACTGAAAATCATTCTGCAAAATATGTTTCATAGTTTATATTTTAAACCTTCGGCCTGCTACATCTTTCCTCACTTGAACCCCGTCTGGTCCACATCATGGATAAAAAAAAAACACTTCATTCCACAATAACATATGCAACTGTTAGCCACACTCATTCTGTACTAGCTGTTTTTTACCTGCATGATAACCCTTTGAGAGAAAGTGACACTCTTTCAGAATTTACTCATTAAAATTTGACTCACAGCAGTTGTCAGGATAGACTGTTTTTGTACTTGTTTCAGAAATGTTCTGCTGTTTTTATTATGCTCTATTTCTTAGTGTTGATCAATATATCAGCCTCAGAGTTGCAGCTGTTTTCAGTGGTCAGCAGCAGTTGTTTTCTCTCCCTTTTTTGTGTCGGTCTCTCACGAGAAAGCAAGCAAGCTGGAGATGGAGAAGGGTGACTTGAGCAGGTTATGGAGCAGTTGGAATGTGGAGCAGGTGCTGTGTGAACTCTGCCTTCTACAGATGAGCACGAATCTCTGTCTCCATCTCCCCTGACAAACAGATAGTCCAAACTACACTTACGAGAGAGATCCTACTGGTGTGCCACTAGACTAGTGTGTATTGAGAACACAAACACACACACACACACATCATCCTGTGAGCTGTCTAAGGAGATATCATTTAAGGTATGTTTCAAAATGAAAGTTATTTCAGAGTATTACATAAGTTGAATGGCAAATTAATAATATATAGGATACTGTATATATGGTACTACGGGGGCTTATTTTTGAGAATGAGCAAGAAGCTTTACCTCATTTTATTTAATTTGTCTGCTCTTACTTGAGGGGTATCTGCACTGATTTAAACAGGAACTTTGATATATGCAACAAACAGAAATATGCTATAAATGATCAAATTAACCACATTCCAGTATAGAGAAATACTGATGCCTTCTCTATGCTTTATTTAAATACCGGAGCGGTGTAAAGGTGCTTTGACTCTTAAACACTACTGTTCAAAAATCCAGGGCCATTAGCATTTGCTTAATGTTTTTGGAAGAAAAAGCAGCATTTATTTCTGGGGTGTCCAATCCTGCTCCTCAAGGGCCACTGTCCTGGAGAGTTTAGCTCCAACCTGCTCCAACACACTTGCCTTAATTTGGGTTAAAGATAACTGTTTTCTGTTTTAATACATATTAAAATGTAATTTATTCCTGTGATGGCAAAGCTGAATTTTCATCAGCCATTACTCCATTCTTTACATGATCCTTCAGAAATCACTATAATATGCTGATTTGGTGTTCAATAAATATTTCTTATCATCATAAATGAAAATGTTGACAATTTCTGTGGATACCATGATACAAAATTTTTCAGGCTTCTTAGAAAGTGTAAAAGAACAGTATTTACTTGAAACAGAAATTGTTTTTAAATATCAATATAAATGTCTTTTTATCCATGTAATGGATCCTTGCCCAATAAATGTATTCATTTCAATCAATCAATCAATCAATCAATCAATCTTGCTGACCCCAAACTTTAGCAGTATTTTATGTGCTACAGTTGTTATGGCATTTTGGGTGGTTTATAAATTAAACCACTTTAAAAAGTGAAATAATACTGTATAAAAGTTAATAAAATGAACAATGTATGAGCAATAGTAATGAGATGATTCCCTATATTACACATTGGAAATGAACTAAAATAGCCTGACCAATAAAAGCATTTCTTATACAGTAGATTCTTTCTAGTTTACTAGAACAATCTCCTGGGATACCGCTCACCTCCCACTCTTGTTTTTTTTTCATCACTATGTCTAGGTAGCCTATTTTTTATTTTTTTTTAATAGTTGTGTGGCACTGTTATTTCAGAAGCCTGAAGCCAGCATTTTCTCTCATTGTGTGCAACTGAGTACAGAGGACTGGACTCATGACAGAGACTGTGGTGTCTCATAAAGGACATGATGTCAAGACTCATCAGCCTACACGGGTGGAAAGATAGACCAGAGAAACTCAATATTGTCCAGATACACTCCGGTTCATAAAGCAGTAAAAGCCAGGACCATAAAAATAAACTAAAGGTACCACAGACAGGCCGTTTAAAAATTGCAAATCGTCCTACCTATTTCAGTGTATGAACACATATCTTTCTGTGTGGGAATACAAAAAAAAAAAAAAAAAAACTTACATCCTACAGTTGTTAAAAAAACAATTAAAGAGTTTTCCAGAAGTGTTATAATTAGCGTGACTTTGACTAAAAAATAATCCACTAATTCGTGAAGCGTTTCTTAGCCAAAGTCCAAAGCAGGGTGACACTGACCAGCTAAATTCATCTAAATGAATAAACCGATTACTTACACTTTCTTAAAAGGAGTATTGAGTGCACAGTAATTGCATTATATGTAATTCAATTGAGGCAAAATGATTTGTGTAGAAAAAGAATCTAGGTTAAGACATTTTTATACTTTGGAAATAAACTACAAGCTTTTAATTTACAATTCTGCAACAGAAACCATTTTCTGGAATTCTGCGCCAGGGGGTGGATGAAAGAGAAAATAAATATAAATACGCGGCCAAGAGAAGAGGCTCATACCATTCTGACACAGTCTCAGTATTTCTCAACATCGGGATTTACCGCACAAGTCGAGATCTGCGTGCTCTGCCAGAACACAATGAAAACATAATGTGGTGGGTGAACACCCTCTGAAGAGGCAGAGGAATGTGAGTCTTGGTTAAAGATAAATATGTGAATAAATAAATCGACAGAGTACTTTGTAGGATCGATGTGGGGGTTTTGGTCACTTCAGAGTAACCGTAATGACAGGCGTCAGTAGTACTGCTGGGAAACATCTTAAACTGTGAAAGTGAACAACAACAAGCTAATATTAGTGGCTTTGGTGCTTCGCATTCTTCCAGTCCGCAGTCTAGATTGCAATCGAATTTCAACACTCCCGTTTTCTGTGGAACAAATATGGCATGCGAACTGTGAAAAGTGAAATGCACTCAGGCAGGAATATTTGTAAGTCTAACTGGAGAAGGAAGGTGGTAAATCCATCCAAAGCCATGCAAGTCTTTGTATTGACACAGGAGTACTAAGAAGAGCTACAGAGCGGAATTCCCTCTGTATTCCCTCAGATTATTCTGGATAAGCCTGTGTGCTTTGGACTGTGAGTTTGGCAGAACGTAGCTAGGCAGAGAAAGAGATATATTGAAAAATACTTTTTTACCAGATTGTCTTTTTTCCCATCTCACTGATCTGCAGTCTGAAGCTGCCAGTGGGCATAGGTTTTGTATATTCAGCACCTGATTTGCTGGGGTAAGAGGAGTGGTTAGGGACAGAGAAACGGACAGGGTTGCTGAATGGATCTGGCACTCAGTTTGGTTTGTGGGAGTGAGCTGTCAAGACACAACCGTCCTCAGGGGGGGACCCACAAAGAACAGGCACTTTTTCTTCTTTCATTCTCCCTCCATCTCTCTCCCTCCCTCTCTCTAGATGAAGGGGCAACAGGAAAATGCTAAAATTGGCTTTTCTGTGTGACTCCACAAGGTTTATACAGGCTGAGTGCGGCTACCTGCCACTCCACCTTATGAAAACCAATCACTATTTTCTATACCTTTATTCACTGTTAGCAAAAAGAACCAGTCATAATTTTGGTCTTTGGGGAAGAAAGGCTAAATGTACAGTATACTACAAATTCAGTGTTTTTATGCTTTTGAAAATGGTATCTGATGCTCACCAAAGCTGCATTTATGTGATCAAAAATACAGTACAAACAGTAATATTGTGATTACTGATGATTACAAATTAAAATAACTTATTTTTATTTCATTTTTATTTTAATATATTTTAAAATAATTTATTAAAATAGTTTATTCCTGTGATGGCAAAGCTGAATTTTCAGCAGTCATTACCCCATTATTCAGTGTCACATGTTCCTGCATAAATCATTTTAATAAGCTGATTTGGTGCTCAAGAAACATTATTATCAATGTTTTTGTTTTCTTACTATTATCAGTGTTTTGTGCTTATTATGTTTTTGGAATTTCCAATTTTGTGGAAATTTGAATGAATGAATTAATTAATTTACTTACTTAATTAATTAATTTAGTGTTTTGGTTCTAACCAAGATAAGAAACAAGGCTTGCGTGTTTACTTTTTTTGCTCCAAAAAATATTCAGTTTGTGTTCAGTTTAATTAATTTCCATGTGATTAACATTTTGAACAATAAGAGTCTTGCAAAGAAACAAATGAATGAATGAATGGATGGATGAATGAGTCAATGAATCAATCAATCAATCAACCAATGAATCAATCAATATATACTTTTTCCTCAACTGCTGTTTAATTTTTTGTGAATTTTTTTTTTTTTTTTTTTTTTTTTTGATGAATGGAAAGTTCAAAAGAACAACATTTATTTGAAATAGAAAACTTTCAGAACATTATAAATGTTATTCATTTTTGGTGAACAAAAGTAGTCATTTCATTAATTAATAAATAAATCAATCAATCAATAAATAAATAAATCGTATTACCCCTAAACTTTTAATGAATGTATATCTATCTGGTCATATCTAGTACTCTAATACATATTAGTTTATATTTATGTTTAGAATGTTAACTCTCAAACTGCTTGCATATAAGTACAACAAAAATAAGTTTATGTAAAAAATATTACATTAGGTTTACAATATGTGTAATAACACTTTTTTTTCATATGTTTTAATTTAGATAAAGTAATATTGATAAGTGTTTAACACAGTTGAATTTCAGATATATTTAATACATTTTGCTGACACCTTCGGATGCTAAAAGTGCACCATATCCATTACACATTATTCATTTAGGTGTAAAGAACAACAGTAATGTCAAGTACAATCCATCTGCCAAAACACCATGAATCACGGCTCCAGGATTTCACCATTATTTATAATTTCCCAGTCTTCTGTTTCAGCATGGATGGTATCAGAATCAATGACTAGAAACTCCAGCACAACATCTGCAGCCACACGATTCTGGCCCACCTCTCCAGCCTCACGTGAGGCCTATCTGCCACCTCAGTGTTCCCATGCTGTTCCGCCTGTCTCCTGGAGCATCTGGTCTTATCTCCACGGGGAAGCAGGCATGAGTCCATGCCGCCTCCCGAGCTCTGCCACGGCCACTGCCACATTATCAATTTATATCATATTAACTTTTCCCATGCAGCACCAGGTGCTCAATTAGGAGACAGGCCCAGGGCCAACAGCAAGCCAAAGCCATTCAATAAATCACTCTCCATTAGGGGCCTGGTGGCCCCTTCTAGTGCTTTTCTGTGCCATGTCTTCCTGGTGCTGAAGGGGCAGACTGAATTGAGCTCATAAAAGAGATAAAAAAAGGAAAAAGAATAGACACACACACACACACACACACACACGCACATAACAAGATAAATCTTTCAAAAATGATATTTCTAGTTTAAACAAAATTTTACTCATCGTGGAAATGCTCTTACTTTTCTAATTACCATTAATGCATTTATGGACTGAATAAATAAAGAGTGTAATACCCTGTGAAAAAAAGACAAGGCCAGAAATCAATATGAATTTATATTATTTATTTGATCGATTCATAATTATATACACTGCTGTCCAAAATATTTTTTCTTTACCATTCATTTTTTTATGTATGAATGTATGTATGTATGTACAGTATGTATGTATGTACGCATGTTTATTTATTTAATGTTTATGAAAGACGTGCTCTCTAAGGCTCTAATTATGATAAACAACAGTAATATTTAGAATACAGAAATATTACTACAATTTAAAACATATTTTCTATTATCCTTCTGATACTTCAGAAATAATTTTTATATTCTGATTTGGTGTTTAAGAAACATTTCTTCTTATTAAAAATAATGCTGAAACACTTGCATTGCTTAATAAAGGAAAGTCTTTACCTCAGGAAAGACATTCATTGTACATAAACTCCATAGTCAGCTAGAAAAGAAATAACTCTAGACAGAAACGTTGCATTAGATTCACTATATTTTACTTAACCTGTCGCATTCTTTTTTTTTTTTTTTTTTGAAAAAATGTGATACTGGGATTTTATTTTATTCTTTAATAAATAGAAAGTTCAAATAAACATTTATTCAAAAAAGAAATATTTTGTAAAATCACAAAAGATGTGTGAATTTAATGTCACTTTTGAAATACATTTTGCTAAAAAATGTTTAGAATGGTAGCCTATATATGGATAACACAATGTATAATAATATGTGATATTACCTGAATACATTCATAAAATCACTTTGAATACTTTTTCAACTAAGCCACTGAGCTTAAAAAAAGTGGAGAAAAGTAGTACTGAACCAAATTTATGACCTTTTAAAGCCCTTGGCGCAAACATGTCGTGATTTACTCATGATGCTACTGTTTGCACAGGGTCAAAGTACAGAAGCAATAAATTCAAAGCAATGTGGGGGTAAACTATTCATTTTGACTGAAACATTAATAAAACACTTTTACTGAGCTGTATAAAGCAAAAGGTTACAGAAAGTGTGGGTTTATTCATGGGTGACCCACATATGCACCCATAAAAGGCATCAAAAGTCTTATTGTCCCCTCTGACATGGGTATGGCTTTTTATAGGCTCACTCTGACAGCCTCAGACATGCTGTTTCCAGTCTAACTTCCTAGACCATTAGTAATTGAAACCAGCACAGCTATAAGACATCACGTTGAGCTTTATATTTTATCATTTCACTGCACTCACCAGAAAGCTGGATTTCATTGGTAATTGTACCTGACGATACAGGATTGTTCATTTGAAACTCTTCACAATTTACCTAATGGAAGTCAGCTGCTGCAGTTTCCTGTTGAAAACGATCTCAATGTTGTTCCACCCGGACCTCTTCCAAGTAAAACAGACTGACCTGTCAGTTTGGGAAAGATGGAAAGAGAAGAATTCAAGCAGGCGGGGGAGGATGAAGGGAAGCGAGGGCTGCTCCAGTTCAGAACATTTATTTTAACGCGGAAAATTTCTCGACTGTTATTCTACACTTTTAACTCCGCTGTGCAGACTAAATACTCTGGAATGCGGGCGACATATTTTGGCTTCTCAGACCAGCAAAGCTTCAGATTACAGACATAAATGGCCATGAAATGGGGTGAGAGCAGGGGTAAAATTAAACTATACAATTTGTCTAAATTGAAGAACATGTGATGTTTTGGCTTAGGGGAAAAAGGTCAAAATAGCCCGGTGATATCTGAGGGAGGAAATGAAAACTTTCTTATGGACTCGAGTATGACTTTTAATTGCTGAGTTGCATTTTTAAAGCTTGATATTAAATGTGCTTTCAAGGCAGTCCTGTATTGATATTCTTCTTCTGATTGGGGGTTTGTTTTAAACCTCTAATTATTAAACCACTGCAATTAATTCAGTCCAAACTGCTTATCGTACAGAATCCTTTAAAATGTTGTTTGGATAATTTTGTGCAGGTAATTACAGCCTTTGGTGTGCTATTTTTGAATTAAAGTAATTTTGCATTTAAAGGCAATTAAACATTAATCTATAACATTTTAAAATGCACTGTTAAAGAATGCAAATGCAATTCAGGTCATCATTTGACACTGTTACTATTTAAAATACAATAGAAAAAAGGCAGATCAAAATGTTTTGTAATGAAATCCCAAATAATATTAATTTTCAATACATTTTAACACTTTGTGAAAATATTTTACTGAAATCTATAGTTCATGTTCTGTAAAGCTTGTCTGAGTTAGCAACGAGGGGGAGCTTATAGAAGGGTCAATTCATGACCTTTCTGTCTTTCTCTCACTCTTTATCTCTATCAGACACAAACACACAGACAAAGGTAGTCCATTTCTAAGTTTGATGGCTTGACCTTTCAGTTATAGTCAGAAGCATGATAAATAAACAGAATAGCATGCCAGATGCCAAACTAAACAACAATGCACATGGTAAAATAATAAAATAGCTTACTTTTCATGCCCCAGTGTAATTTACATATTAATGAGATTTAAAATTAATATGTTTTAGGTTTCTGAGAAATAATAATAATAAAGCATTACGTGGACCCATGAAACCATTGAAAGCTCAAGCAGACGCTGTCAAAGAGTGAAGAACGTAATGTCTCAAGCATGCACCTTTCCTGGCTGTGGCACAAGCGGAAATGTAAATGAGACAAGACGTTCTCTGTCTGAGTGACCCTGCCTCTGCCCTGAGTCTCTCTCTCCCTCTCTTATCTCTGAATGTCCTCTGCAACGGAACACTGATTTTCATATACAATCACACGCACACACAGCTGTCAGGCCTAGATTAATTTATGCTGATTATCTGAGGGGCAAAAGGTAGATAACCTATACATTCTTAACTGAATTAGTAGCTTCACAGCAGCTCATCTAACTGCTGTACTTCTCTCTAAATCTATCAGAATAATTAAAACGATACACACAAGTGAAAATTGTACAGGGGAAAGCTAATCTCCCCTCAATCACTTATTATTGTTTATACTTAAGCATGTTATGGGGCTTCCTGTGTCCTTCAGATACTAAAGGGATTGTTTACTCAAAATGACAAATCTATCATTATTTACTAACCTTCATGTTGTTCCAAACCTGTATGACTTTTTTATTATTCTGTGGGACATAAAATAACATATTTTGAAGAATGTTTCAACTGTTTTATCCACACAATGAAATAAAATGTTGTTCAACAACACTGAACCCACCTGACTTTCATTATACAGACAAAAACATTTTTCAAAATATCTTTTGTGTTCCACGGAAGAAAGCAAGCCATACAAGTTTGGAACAACATAAAAGAGCGAGTAAATGATGACATAAACTATTCTTTAAGGATCAGAGGAGTTTGAATTGACGGTCTGTCAAAGCGCAACATGGACGAATAAGATCACACACTACACATAGCCTATAGCATTCAATGTTAAAACCGTACAAACAATATGGCCTCTGTGAAACACAACAAAGATGAGGCTTAGGGCATGATTAATGCAGCTACTAATCCAAAGATGCTGGACAATTAACTATTTCATATGCATGATTCCTGGGATTTGGATCCAATCAAAGCATGCTCGAATCCTTTTGGCAGAATGTTCAATACTACCCAAACAGCTTGTGCGCAAAAATCTAATAAACAATTATATGAAAAAAAAAAAACCCTGTATATTCCCTTTCTTGTCTTCTGCTTTATGTTTGACTGTAGGGTATTGGGGGATAGAGACCTCGACTGGCCATGCCTGACTGAAGCTGTCGCTTTTGCTGTTGTTTTTTCTTCTTGTTGTTCCTGTAGGAGCTGCTCACCTCTGCCATAATAAGTTGACCTGAGATCAGCCTTCACCATTTGGTCATTACCAGGGGATCAATCTCAGGGGTTATCCTGATCTCTGGACATTATGGAGGCTAGAGACAGAGCAAAAGGCACATACCACCAGTCACTGCCCTACAGACCACCAGAGCATGAGTAAAAATAGACACTGCCCACAAACAACAACACATAGATTGGTTTGCGTTTCCAGCTCAACATATAAGGATTCTTCAGACTATGATGGATTACGAAAATCTTAAGAAAGATGTTAAGAAATAACAAGATGTTTATAAGAATGTGCAATTTTTGAACAATTCTTAAGAAGTTGTCAAATATTTTCTTAGTGGGGTTATGAACTGAGAAATCAAAATTGCCTATACATACAAGGTTATTATACTATCTGCTACTAACTACTAACTCAAAACTTCCTTGTTAGTCTAAAAACAGCTTATATTGAAGCCAATCTGCCAAAATGACAGGTTGTGGAATGTGCCACTTTATGATGTAATAGTGTGGCTAAACACCGCCTCCACAGAAGGTGATCAACGCCTGCTTCTACATCAATGCCTGTTTAGCCTCGCCCACCAATCCATGCATGTTCAAACAATATCAAATGATAAAGATGGCTCCGAAGACAACAATATGCTGTGCAGTGCCAAGTTGTGGAAAAAACACTGTCTCTGCATTGCCTTCCTTCTAATCCCAACATTAGGAAAGAGTGGATGACGTTTGTTTTTAATGAAGTTACAGACCGTGTCAGTAAGAACTTGGTCCTTTGTTCACTTCATTTTACCACAGATTTGTTTACAAACAAGGCACAATTCGACACAGGATTTTCCGAAAGACTGAAACTAAAAGACGATGCTGTGCAGACTATATTGGATCTGACAGTAATGTCGCAACACACAAGTGAGAGTAAGTGTATAGATCTGTTATTACAGATCTTTTGATATGTACTGAGTATGTATGTGCTTTTAAGCTAAATCACAGCAGCGTCTATCTGTGAAGGATGTAGGCTGTCAAACACACAACTGTTAGCCAATCATAGCAGTGGGCACTTACTTCCGGTTCTACAATCCATCACGCCTATTCAAATGGAGCGGGTTCAAAACAGGGCAGAAAATAGATTACTTCTAAATGTTTGATGTCTAAATGAGTTTGTTTTTGTTTAGTTTTTTTGTTTTTTGATGTTAAAATCTGTATAACATTATAAGTGGACCTCAGAGAACAGTACAGAATAATAAAAAAGGCAGTTCATGACCCCTTTAAAGAGATAAAAGAATACAATTCTGTCATCACTTACTCACCCTCATGTCATTCCAAACCTGTATGAGTCCCTTTCTTCTGTTGAACACAAAATTAGATGTTTTGAAGAACACTGGTAATCAGACAGTTAATGGTAACCAATTTGTATTTTACTTTCCATACTGATGACAAAGTTTTCATTTTTGAGTGAACTATCCCTTAAGAACATCTAACAACCATTTCCACCCCCTCTGACCCTTAGAATTAAAAAAGCTATTTGTTGCTGCTGTGCCTTGAGACTTGTATGTGTGTGAAGACACAGTGCTCACACATGCAAGCTGTTACTGTGTGCTATAGTTTGTGTTGCCACATCTTCAATAGAAACTTGTTTGCAAATTCTGTATTAAAATTGTGACAGGTTAAGAAAACATCAAAATGTTACGATCAGACTAAAACAATGAGAGACCTAGGCTACATCTTAAAGTGGTCATAGGATGCTTACATGCACTTTTACAAGTTGTTTGAACTGAAATGTGTGTTGGCAGTGTGTGTACACAACCACCCTAAAATGATAAAAATCCACCCAGTGTTTATTTGTTAATCTACTAAAATCTTTACCCCTTGCTCAAATCGAGTCGATCTCAGATGCCACACAAACAGGCCCCTCCCATGATAGTTTGATTGACAGTAGCGTTTCAGCACAGACTGGACTGGTGTCTTACCTTAGACCCGCCCTGAGTGAGCTGTCATCAGTCCGCCATTGTTTCACCGCTGGAGCAGTTGTAGACAAGAATGACTCCTAAGCGATTGAGGTCTTCTGTTGTTGGATGTAATAATGAACATAGCAGTCGTCATTTAATCCCGACATCTGAGCCGCTGAAGACGCAGTGGATTATGTTTGTTTTTGAAGGGAATGTGCCTCCATCTACATAAATGTGTCTATGTTCGCGCAAATCATTCATGATCCAGCTTCACCTACAGAAGAAGTGAGTGTAAAGTTTTTTTTTTAACAAATCTTTGCAAATCGCCTTTCCTAATAAGGTGCTAATTAGCAAGTTTCACGATGAATGCAGCTAAAGTAAACAGTCTCTCTGAGAGCGGCTCGGAAGAGAGGGGCGGGGTCAACAGAGCTCATTAATATTTAAAGAGACATGCAAGAAAACGGCTTGCTCTGAAAAGAGCTGTTTTTGACAGAGTAAAAAAGGTGTTTTTTACACTACCATTGAGAAATTTTAACCAAACTATGTTACAGACTTTCATTAAGACCCTAAAGAATCATATCAACTTGTGGAAAATGGGCATCCTATGACCCCTTTAAGGAAAAAAAAATGGCTTCGCTGTTATCTGATTGTATGGCGGGACTCACAGATCGGCTCAATGAAAAACGTCAGTATTGTTGTCACGACTGTCTTGGTGGCAATTCAGCACTTGAAGTTGTATTTTTAATGTGCATGCATTTTAACCAGTTATTTTAAAAGAGCTGCTCTCAAGATGGAGCGGTCTGTTGCATTCATTTGTGCTCCGTCTCTCTAGAGCTTTCTCTAGAGTGAATGTGTCCTGTATCCGAGTGTGTTGCTAGAGTGAACACGTCCTGTGTACGGGCGCTCTCATATGTTCTGCTGAAAAGTATGTCATAATTATACAAAATAAAAAAGTCCCTATTTGATTCCTTTGTACATCAAACATAATTATGATTGATCATTGTTTACATTAGTCGATCAATGATGCCACTTCAGAGCATTTATGCACAACCCTAGTAACAGTAGTAGCCTACATGTTATATGCAGCTAGTGTAACTTTATTAAGTTAGAAAATAAGAAGAAAACAGCAGTTAGGAATTTTCTTAAGGATGTTTCTTAAAAGGACAGTTCACCCAAAAATGAAAATTCTCTCATTAATTACTCACCCTCATGTCATTCCAAACCCGTAAGACCTTCGTTCATCTACAGAACACAAATTAAGATATTTTTGATAAAATCAGAAAGCTTTCTGACCCTCCATAGACAGCAATGTAACTGAAATATTCCCAGGCCCAGAAACGTAGTATGGCCCATTTTTGGGTGAATTATCCCTTCAAGGATGTTTCATGAAACTAGCCCCAGATTGATAAATAATATTACATGTGAGTTACTTATATTAACAGGTGGCATCTAAAAAAAGCACGACCTGGGTAATTTCCTGTCTGAGGTGAATTAATAATGTTTCCTCATTAGGCACCATTGAGGGGTGGATTGGATGAATTCCATCTCCGGAGTGGTTGAATTAATTAGATGTCACCCTAAAGAAGTAAATAAGACGTACCGTCACTATAATGACTATAGAGAGCTGAAGAAACGAGATGATGAATTAATTGAAAATCAATCAGCTTGCTTGATGAAAGGTCCCTTTTTTACTATCCATAACAAGCCAGGAACAGCATCAATAATAGAGGAGATTACATGTCCCGGAGACATATTTGAGATCCCTCGGTGTCTGGACCTGGCTGACCGCCGTTTTGTCGCAAGAGAGAGCAACAAAACACGACTTGAGCTGTTCAATGTCAAACCCATCTCCGAGTCTCAATTCTCAGCTCACTAAATCAACACTTATGGGAAGGAAACACAAAATGTGTAGAAAATGTACTTGGGCAAACACTGAATAGATAGGGGGATTGTTGAGTAACTGTATATGATCCAAGGTTGCCTACAGAATTTAAATAGTACTGCGATGTTTGAATATAATGGCAGTGCATCAAAGACAAATGTTAAAAGTATTAATTCACTAAAAGCAAATGAAAAGATTTAGTCCTTCATGAAGGAAATGCAGACACCCGTATCCAGTCGAGCACTTACAGAAGAAAAACAGCAAACTTTCTGACGGTATAAAGAGTGAAAATTCCTCAATCATTCTACCTGCACAATAAAGCACTAAACTATTCCAGGTACTTGTTTTTGATTGTATGTTTAAATATTGCTTAAGTGTCACATAGAAGGATTACATGATTCAAGGTTAATGCAGAGTAAATATGTTTTGCCATCTGAATGCATATTCATGTTACGCTGTGGATCTGAGGTGTTGTTGAATGATAAAAAAATATTATTTGACAAACAAGACCACTTTCTGGGGTCTTTTTTCTTTTCTTTTTTGAACTCAGGGTATTAAATGTCACTTTTCAAGTTGAAGATCATGTCTGGGTGAATTGTCCTTGTTTGGAAAAGGGGTGACTGCCAAACAAGGCCATCATGTCAGAACAGTTTGTTTGAGCCAAAAACTCAAGCTGCTCCAAAATGGATACACATCCCTATCAAGGTCATTGTGGAGTATTAAATACATTAGTACATCTATCGTTTCCTGCACATGCTGGAAAATGAATGAATGATTATAACAGCTGTCCTCAATTCTTATTCCTCCCTAATGATTTATCTACTACAGGGGATGTGAGAAAGAAGTTTTACATACATACTCTGAAGCACAAATTAAGATAAAGAGCATCAAAGATGTAAAGAGTGGATGGAGGGGGTCAAACATGACATTCATTTCAATAAAAGGATCTACAGACCCAATAGAAATAAATCAGGTTGAATTTGGGAGCTGGAAAAGCAGTGTGAGGGAATAATAGAGAAAAAAAAGCATAAAAGAGCTACTATTTGAGGAAAAGCATAATGACATGAGGCTGTGGGATAAGAGCCTGCAATCATCGGGATAAACAATAACATTGAAGAGGCTCCACTCAGGGCTGATTAGACGATTCTACCTCTCATCAACCTCTGACACACTTTGGAGGAGAAGTCCGTGGCATGACCCCTTTATCTCCATCTAGAAGTTGAAGGCAGTCCCATCTCAGCACACACTCAAGCTGAGAGAGCTGCCATTGGCTTAAGTAGACAGTCCTACATTAAGCCCATCTGAGCGCTGCCTCTTTTGAGCACTCCCACGCTACACAAGAATGCACCGCTTTGCTAATTCACTTGGTAAGTATAGCATGCCTTAAAGGCTTATATAATACTTACATAATATGTATGAATGTTTATATATCTTCAGTAACATTAAAAATAGCATCCAACTGTGCCATTAATATGATTATGTTAAAATATGTTAAAACACATATCAACTATATAGTAAATAAATAATTATATTTGTTCATTATATTTTTTTCAAGCATTTCATTCAGAGCCATCCTTCTGTCATATAGTTCCTAACCAACAAGTTTGTTATGCAAAAAATAAATAAAATAATACACTATAAGTATTATGAGTATTGATCACTACACACAATCAGATTCATAGCCATCCATTTCTAATCTTTATGCTTTAACATAAATAAACATAATATTATATTATATATACATGCATATTTAAAAACTTGAAGTTTATGATGCTCTAATCTAGAGCTGCGACATTTAAGCTAGAGGCACTAGACAGCTCCTTCTAATATCCAAATGTCTACTGATTTATGTAAGCACATAATATCACACCTTGGTGGAACCTTCGGTGGACAGAAGGCCATAACAGGTGGAATTTAATGTTATAAATCAAATGCTTTATGAGTGTTCAGCACCACTTCAGGTTCATGGAAAAAAAGACTATACTTCTCGAAGAAAATAAAGCCTGAGCCTCTGAAACAAAGCCAAATCGTACCAGCACAATACCATCAAAGCCAAAAGTGAGAGGGACTGGTGAGTTTCCAGCGTGTGTCTGGCATGTGGCACTGTCCCGACAGGTTATCTGCTCTGAGGCAGAGATAATCAAGAAAGCAGAACTGTCTCTGGGAAGGAAGTGATTCTAATCCCAATAACCCAGACCTCTGCATGGGGAAATCTATGCCGATCTGTCACTCAGCACAGCTCTCTGGTCTTATTGACAGCTAACATGTCTCCCGGCAAATAAATTCAGCTGGGCCACGGCAAGTGGTGACATTTCTGGGTTAGCACATTCTCTTGAAATTATTAAAGACACAAAAGTTAGAATAGGGCGCTTAGAGTGTGCCCTCATTATGTTCATCACAAGTATGTGTTATATTTCCCATGCAAATTGCTATTTTTTTCTGCATATTATTTCCTTTTGACCATTCAGCTGAGACACAGATATAATCAAGTTTGTTTCTGAATTCAGTAGTCAATGTTTGCCATGCAGGATTTATCTGTCCCTCTAGATCCTCCCACTAAAAAGTGACTCACAAAAAGAGACGTTAACTACACATAATAAGAAAGAAAATAAAGTACCCCACTATAAATGAATTCTAAACCCTGTAGGGAAGAAAAATTGTTGAAACGTGTTAATCTGCATTCAAGTAACTGCACGGACTAATCTCTTGATTGACAGACCATGCAGTCTGAAAAGTGCACACACTTTTGGGAGAGCTTGTGGATTGTGGAAGTCTGTTTAAATTCCTGACAACATGACAGTGCATGATCATAGTCCTAACAGTGAGTATCCCAGGAACCGACGAACACTGAAGATTAATTATACGATTAGCTCTGCCTCCACACATTTGTATGAGGCCTTCAAGATCCAGCAGAAGAAATGCACTGCAACACTCTGTCTAATCTAAGTCTGTGTGCAATAAAGCAGTTATATTGTGAGCAGAGAAGGTGTTTCTTTGACCACAGGAAACCCGGTGGCTGTCTACAAGGAGTGCTGTTGTGCTGTTTGTGATGAGAATTGAGTGGAAACTGGTCACTCAGCTGTTTGAAGAAAACAGAGGAACTGGCAGAACATTTGAGGTCAATCTTTCAGTGACATCCATGTGTTGCAGATAGTGGTCTACTGATTAGAGTCTGTTAATGGGACGATGCAATTATGTTAGAGAGCAGAATGGCCGTTGGCTGATATAAAGTATTATTTGATATAAAAATAATCACATAATTTAATTTCAAACATAATAAATAACATGTTCAACACTGCTGCAAGAATAAAAGGAATATGTGTCTAACAGAGTTGTTTTTGTCAACTAAAACTATTAAAAATTGTTTTGTTGAGTGAGATAAAATATAAATATTATATGAAAAACTTGTAACTTAAAAATAAAATAGAAATTATTCATTGGCAAACTACTTAAATAAGTTGACGTGCCAAAATGAAAATATAAAAATAAAAGCGAACTAAAAAAATAATAAAAATATAAATTAAAATTACATTTAACCTTTATTAAATAAAACTAAATTATATATATATTATATATATTATATATATATATATATGAATAATATGAAGTAGAAAAATTATAATAATAGTATGTTATAATAATAATAATAATAATAATAATAATAATCTAAAATATATAAAAAGATAAGTTTACACTTTTACATGCAAATACATAAGCAGAGCTGGGTAGTAACTGATTAAATCTGGATTATGTAATCAGGTTCCAAAAATTAAGTACTTGTAGTTAGATTAAATAACATTTTAAAATACTCGTAATGAGACTACAATTGCTTTTTAATTGATTACATGTTTAGATATTATTCATATAATAGCAAATAAATTATTAATAATTTATTGATTCTCCCTAACTCCTCTTTTTCATATTTTAAATGTTCCTTTTTAAAATAGTCTACCGCTTATACTCAGAAAGTCTCCCAGTTTTGTGGACATTCACACAAAGACCAGGTGGCTTACACAGCATTTGAACACTGGATTTGCAAAAAAATGAATAATTTCAAGTTTAAGAAGTGTTTCAACATTGCATTAACTACTGAAGAACACATTCATTTTGTATCCGAATTATCACTTTCAAACACATTAAAATGCACAAATTCATGATATTTACAAGTAATGCAGGCATTCTCAAACTTTTTTTGTCATCTGAAGCTCTTTCACCTAATATGTTTAATTGAAGTACCGTGAAAATTTTAAATGAATATTTTAATTATAAGTATTACATTTGCATGTTCGCAGTTCTCTGACACTGGTTATGGTCACATAGCATGCAAGAAAACAAAAATGTAATCTTTTTAGTAAGAGTTTTATTTTGATTTATGTTTGTAACAACGTTTGTAGATCGGGAAGAAGGAGGCGGAACCGGCGAATTTAATTTTAATAAAATAAACAAACACAAAATACCGCGACAGCCCCTCGCGGACGACTGTCGCGCACAAACAAAACCAAAACACAAAATAAACTCCAGGCCTGGTCCTCTCTCGTCCCACTTTCGTCACTCCTCCCTTTTATCCTTCCGGAGCTCCTCCGTGGGACTCGAGACCGGTGAGTGGTCAAAACACAAAATAAACTCCAGGCCTGGTCCTCTCTCGTCCCACTTTCGTCACCCCTCCCTTTTATCCTTCCGGAGCTCCTCCGTGGGACTCGAGACCGGTGAGTGGTGCAGGTGTCGCTCATTATCAATTACTCTACCGGCCTCGCTCCGTTCCCACGGCTCTCGGCCCTGCCCCCACTCGTAACAATGTTATTTTTAAATTATTTAATTTTACATTATTATGGTTTAGTTAATTATGAGCTTTTCATTAAACTCACGAACCCCCTGCAGTTCCTTTACGAACCCCATTTGGGAAACCTTGAGGTAATGTAATGTTTAATGCACTTCATGT
Organism: Sinocyclocheilus rhinocerous; assembly: GCF_001515625.1. NCBI lineage: Eukaryota > Metazoa > Chordata > Actinopteri > Cypriniformes > Cyprinidae > Sinocyclocheilus > Sinocyclocheilus rhinocerous. Next base: position 606,461 of record NW_015660496.1, on the reverse strand, counting down.
TGTCAATAACAATGAATAGAATATATCTTCTTACTCTTTGCATTTTTATATCAATATGGTACAAGTTTATCCTATTCAAATCAATGTGATAAACGAGTTAGGTCAAAAGTAGTCTGATTATATTACCTAAAATGTGTAATGTTATGGATTACGTTACTAACTACAATTGTTGTCATGTAATTTGGAATCGGTAACAGACTACAATTTGTAAGTAATCGACCCAGCTCTGTACATAAGACATCAGTGTTCAAAGTCTCTTTACCTTGCCCCAATTTGCAACTGTAAGCTTATAATAAAATGTATAATTTGAGCTGTCGATTACGATTTTGTTAGAAATGTCAGTTTGGCGTCATTCTTTGTGTGATTACATCACGTCCATAAACAGAACAAATAAGACCCGGCTACTACACGGGGTGCGTTAGTGGAGCGTTTGTAGCTTGTTCTTACAACAAGAATTTAAACTTGTCATCTAGATGGCTACTTTTAATCGGAAATGTTCTGGTAACGATAGACCATTCATTTAATTAGAGGGCATTCCCTGAAATAATTTCTGGCTGTGTTGATTACTATCTAACATCTCCATTGCAAGTAAATAATCTGACTCAAGCAATGAAGCATAAAGCATATAATGACTTTGTGTAGATAGTTGCGGATTTGAAACATGATCCAAAAACAAGCTTGAGGGTGTAAAAGTATCGCAGTAATTAATCTCTTATCCAGGAATGAATAAAAGATGTATCCCATGTCCCTTTAACAACTTGATATACATGGTGACATAAACACTATACTTAAAAGTGTTCACTTACAATGCTTCAGCTTTGCTACATGAAACTATTCTGATCTGCTGCTGTGAGTAGAAGAGAGCAATAAACTTTCTGTCTGCTCCCACCAGTCTCTCAGTGCAAATCAAACCTCATGCACACACTGATTGCATCTCATTTCACCTACTGTAAACAAACGTTTATCAAAATCTGTCCCACAGAGTAACATGATTGTTTTCAATAAGGACACCTTTATATGCTGTCAACCTTAAAACAATTATGCTTTTACCTCTGACATGCTTCTGCTTTTGCAGTCCCATGAGCATATTTATATTGTAGTCCACTCAGTGTAGTACATATAAAAGCAAGCATAGCTGGTAAAAGGAGAAAAACCATTTAAGCCAACTGAATTATATATATATATATATATATATCACATACTGTTTATTTTCACAATATCTTTTGCAGCACAAGCATTTTCAGCATTGATAATAATACTAAATGTTTCTTTACCACCAAATCAGCATATTGATGATTTGGTGCTAAAGAAATGAAAAGAAGAATGATTTCTGAAGGGTCATAAGACACTGAAGACTTGAGTGGTTGCTGAAAATTCAGCTTTTCTATCACATGAGTCTTTTATTTTTTATAGAAAACAAATAATTTAATATTTTATAATTACTTGATTGTTTTATTGTTAATTGCTGTTTTACTATATTTTGATCAAATAAATGCAGTCTTGGTGAAAATGGAAGACTTCTTTCAAAAACTTGAAAAAAAATCTTACTGACTCCAAGCTTTTGAATGGTAGTGTAGATCTATTAGGTTGGGATTTGAAGCCAAAAATGAGCCTCTACAAAAAGAACTACGGCTCTATACAGAAAATAGTTATATCACATCATCAAGTAGGCCTACTTCATACAAAATAGTTACTGATAATGGCCTAATAACAACTACTACAAACGTCACTGTCATGAATTCCAATTTGCAAGCAATGCTTGTAGCAGTTTTGATATGCAGGGGTACCTGCATACACCACAGTGTGAACTGTAACCTGTTAATATAGGAACCAAAATGAAAAATTTGCCACTTACAAGCTGCATATGCATGATGTGAAAAATAGGTCTTAGTCGTTAGCATGTGACCTCACAATTAACCCAGTTCACCTATGACTCCCTGCCTCTCTCACACTATACAGACCTTTTGACCAAAAAACTAGAGATGTATTCATCTGATGACACCAGATGACTGCTCTACACATCTACAGTAGCCGCTGTCTGAAGTTAAAAGCAAAAAAAATAAAAAATCAAACACAAAAAAATAAAATTGATTGAATGCATTAAGTATAATAAACTAGCACTGAAAAGTTTCACGGCATCTATTAGTCCTATAATATTCATTTATAATATACTATTAATTCATGTTTGTTCAAAATGCAGGAACTAATCTTTGTACAATTGGAAATGTTAACAACAGTATATAACATTCATAAATGTACATTACATTATGTAGACATTAAACAAATTTAGAAGTATTTTACATTGTTAGTTCATGATACCTAATACAATTTTAATTGTGTAGCAAATTGTTACAAACAAGCAATAAATACATACAAAATAAAATAGCAGCTCAAGCAGGATTAAATTTTTGTACACATTGATACAGCTAGATATTTTCATGGTCCATCAAATATGTTCAGAGAGAGCTTATGCATCAGAAACCTGGAGCAGTACATCACAAAATGTTGGCTTCAAGCTCCCATTCAAAATATTTCTGTAACCGTTTAGCCTAACAATTTGAATGTACTGATTTCAATTTAAGCTACATGTGTTAGGAAATCACAACCTTCCTTTGATTTATGGACCTACTGATTGTAGCTCTCCATTTTATTCTCTTCTTCCTTCCTCTATCACCATGGCTAACATGCAATACACTGTGGCAGATGAAGTTAGTCATTTTACAGTTGTTCCCAACAGTCTGCACACATGCTGGTCCTTTGGCTATGAGGTTTCTCTCACATGTCTCTGCTGGAACACAAGACAACGGTTGAGTCCAAGCCTCTTCAGCAGAAACCTGCTCCTGGCTAGGTGTCTGGCAACGCTGCTGTTGACAAGCTTTTCCCTAAACACTAAGTCTCCCCTAATCCAGAACTAGTGCATTTTCTCTCATGTGCCAAGTCTTTGATGTTTGGATAGCATAGAACCTTAGGCATACAAGACAAACAAAAACAGTTTTTTGAACTGTGTCAAGCCCTTTGAATGCAAATTGGTGTAATTTTAAAATTATTTGTGTGACACTGGCCAAGTGACACTGACCATGTCTTTTTAATCATGGCCCATGAAAGGGACCTTGACAAAACACGAATGTACATCTGTTAAATTCTTTACATCAAAACAATCATCTATTATTAGTCTTTACAAGCTTTTGTCAACACTTACTTTTATATTAGTCATGGGAGTCGAAGCCGGAACAAAAAATATGTTTTAGAAGGGGAAAAAAATATATGACATAAAACAATGTTTATAATACATTCCTCTTACCTCTTTTATATACAGTATAAAAAAAAAACTGTAAATTTGACACCATAAAAAATCCAAGTCATTACAATTTAACTGTGTAATTTTTTATAAGTACCATAATGATTTTATAATCAATCTATCTCTGGCTGTTGCAGTGATATTTAGTAATTATTTTAAGACTAGTTTTGCTATAAATACACTGTAGACACTGACTGCAGCATGAATGCCTACTGTAGTAGGTGACGTCCGACACTTTGAAAAGTTTAGTTAATTTACTGTGAAACATCAGTGACTGGTTAATTTCAAAACTAAAGTTAATATTTTCTCTTTTTTCTGCCTTTAAAGGCTTGGCATCCATAATCGAGTCATCAATCAGGCACTGTCTTGGATCCCCCATTTTTGCTCCCTCAAAGCCACTGCATGTCATTCTCAATGGTTTTGTTCAATCAGGGGGCCTGACAGCTGAAAGAAAGGGAAACACTTCTTACAAAAAGAACCCCTACTCAACTGCCAGCCATTTAAGGAAAATATGAACTGTAAATTTGGAGCTGTAAATTCAGCTGGGAAGCTGTCAGCATTTCAAATGCACCCACACCCCAGAGACCACGGTGAATAAAGGGATACATTATGTAAAATGTGATCACGATCAGTCAAGGGATTTATAACATATATAGAAATTGGCTTCTTTCAAAGTGAACTGTGGCTCGGTTCGATCAGAAAGCATACCTTAGGTTCACATGCTGTGCATTTATGTATTTATATGTAATCCAGTAAAACTTCCTTTCTTTATGTTGAGTTAATGAAAGCAGGTTATTATGGGGCAATGCAGACTCAGCAGTGTGGACAGAAACTTAATTCCCTTATATAATTAGGAAAAAACAAAACAACAGGAACCTTGAAGGTCTGCGAAAACCAAGTGCCATTTCAGTAAATGTCAATGTTCCTGTTAATCAGTCAATGCATTGATTTTTGTTTAGCCTAGTTAGATGATGCTGTCATTTTGACAGAACAGAAAAATTCCTCTGGCATTATCAAAAATCCATCAGATCTTCCTGTCTTGTTGAACAGATGTTGTACTTTTCATAGGAACTTGATTTAGCTCACCTACCCTAAAAGTAATTAATGGCCGTGAGCCTTTTTATGCCGGAACAGTATCCATGGTGGAAGGAAGAGGAGGATATCTGTGACTCAGAAGACAGGTTGTAAATCCTAAGTAAGTCTTCAGCTCTGGCCAGTTCCTGAGAGGCTCCATACGACATTGTAGAGTACCTTGTTTGGCTAGACTAGATGGGGCGGTCGATCGATGGTAACAGGATGCAGGTCTCTCCGCTTTCAAACAGTGGGCTGGTTTTGTGGTCAGGTTCAATTGGGTAATCAATCGCCAATTTTGCTGGCCCTCATAGAAGATGATCCCGAGAGCAGATAATCAACACACTGAGTGATGAGGCGGCAGACCACGGCAACTGAAATCTTCCCCTTGTTCTCTTTCGGCAGCACTGTCATATTACTTGTGCAAATATGATGAAATGTCTGCCACATGATGCAATGAAATGTGTAGCAGCAGTCAAGATATTTTATATTTAGTGTAATTTTGTGCAGGACGAAAAAACGCAATGTTCACCTGCTCAAAATACAATTATTTAAATTGTTCATAAGATCAAAATTAACCTTATTTTCTTCATCTCAACTTGATTTTACTGTAATGTAGCTCACTTCATTCTGCTGATGTATGCAATGTTTCCTTACAGTTAAGCCATGTACAGTCAGATTTGCCTTCAATTTGGTAATGGTAACCAACATTAACTTTTCACATTCCAATCAACAGCACAAGCAACGGCGGCAGAGCAGGTGGAGGAGGAGCCCGAGGCGGAGACGGACAGCCCACGAGCCAGGGGGATGCCGAGGATCCAGGAGGCCAGGGTGGAGGAGATGAATTAGGAGCCCTTCCTTGGCTTAAGAAGGGATCAGGAGCCCTTCCTGGGCTAAACTGGGGATCAGGAGCCCTTCGTGGGCTTAACGAGGAATCAGGGGCCCTTCCTGGGCTTAAAGATGAATTAGGAGCCCTTCCTTGGCTTAAGAAGGAATCAGGAGCCCTTCCTGGGCTGAACTGGGGATCAGGAGCCCTTCCTGGGCTGAACTGGGGATCAGGAGCCCTTCCCGGGCTGAACTGGGGATCAGGAGCCCTTCCCTCTTTGTTCTGGCACTTATGTCCCGCCATAGTCAGCTCACCCTCAGCCATGATGCAGGGGGCGGAGCTCCTCTCCGCGCTCACACCGTCCACGGCTTGCTCCCTCGTGGTGGGCACTGTCGCCGGCTCTCGCATCTGGTCTGACAGGTTGGGCTCAACCTCCGAGGCGATCCTCTGCTCAGTCGCTTGACTTTGCTCTGGCTCGCGGATCGCGGCAGGAAATGGCTCTCCGTCATCAGTGGGCTCAGGCTGCTGCTCCGTACTGCGGGGAGATGGTGGACTGGGCTCTGGGTCCGAAGTGGATCCGGCGAGATCATCCATGGTGCAGATGGTGAGTTCACTCAAATAAAATCACTTTGCTTTTAACTTCAAATGTATGTATGGATGCTATAAAAATCTGAGAAATTTTAATTTTATACTTTGCAGTTTAGGCAGGGAAAATAAAAGGCATCTAGAAAGCTAAAATTTTCAAGAGTCAGATATCTATTGAAGCCACGTGCTGCATCGCTCTCACAGGAATGTGCATTTACCTTTATTTATGGTTCATTTTTAATTTATACTACAGGGACAGAAAAAAATGTCTTATGAAGCTATAGCTATATTTACAGAGACACGGGCAACTTTTGTTCCCACATACAAGATGAGGAGATTGTTTTTTGACAGAGTCATCCATTAAGTAATCAGAAACAGAATAAACTGTTTTGTAAAGTAAACAAATGTTTCAAACATTTGTGTTCAAATTCTAAAATATTAATATTAAAGCATCAGAACATTTTCAACCAGTTTCAACCAATATCTTTATTTGGGCTGGCATGATTTAGTACAAAATAAAATGTATACATTTGTATATGTTTGAAAATAAACAGTACGTCTTTAAGTATTCTGTATCGTGTGATAAACACATCAGTGAATAGAAAAATCGGAATGCCTGTTTAAAAGCATGTAAATGTTGGACCAATGCAACAATCAGACTGCTTTTTCTCACAGCATGCACCTTTACATTGGTGTAATAACATGATCATCGCCTTGAATTCTGTGTTGTTTGCCATTCTGCAAGAAACAAGTACACGCAACTACTAGGTTTTAAGGTTCAAACCCAGATTCATTCCAAACCCAGTCATCTCAGATCCCATCTTGTTAATTGGAGGTTTCAGACAGAGCCTCAGACCCCATTATCCCCACCATCACAGTTAATCTTGACCCCAATTCTAACTTTGCTGGCCCCCCTCAGGTGCCGGCTTGGCATCTATTTTACTCTCTGATTTTCACTAAATACAAGACAGTGACAGTGAAGTAGCTCACTCCTTCAACCCGGCGGCCAACCAATCACCTGTGCTTCTTAAGTCTATCTACGATTAGATCCCTTAGGGTTAAATTAAACTCTATCCCTAAAAAGGGTGCTTCTTTAGCAATAAAATATTCAAAAACAACAAAAGAAATAGCTGAAGCTATCCAAAGGAACTTTAAGAAGTGGATCCAGGTGAACTGGTTGGGGGAGCAGCATAGAAAGGTGGCGGCATTCAAAGGGGGCAAATATTTGAAGCATATGCTTGGGTTGAGTAACATTGAATGCGTCATGTATCTTTTTATTGAAAAATGTAAAGGTTTGTTGTAATTGGCTTTATAAATTCAAATAATCTAACTATCAGTCTCAGTGGTTTGCAGTACATCGGGCGAAGAACGGTTGGGTGTCAAAATACAGGGAACAGGTGAGAGTGACATCTGAAATATGTCAGGCCATTCACAAAATATGTCCAATAGAACACAGCTTCCATTTCACAGGTCCAGATGTACTATCCTTTCCAAATAATAGCACCTATTTCCAGCCAAATGTACATGTGAAAATATGTGAGAAGGTTTGGGAAGAGGTCAGCTGAAACTGCAGAAACTGACAAACTTTGTTGCGCAGTCATTTTCCATCTCTGTGTCCTTGAAAGGTGTGAGACAAAAGCATTGTCTTCAGTTTACAAGACTTTATTGTAGCATAAGGTGGTTTCTGAAGCATAAGATAATTTAAGGGGGAAAAACATTAATTTCTTACTGCCTTTTCTCTGCATGTTACCAAAAATTTATTCCTGATTATTATGTCTGTTATCATCCAAAATTTCTATTTGACGAACTAATGATCCAGCTGTGGCGAGATTTATTTTTGGCTGGCAGCTCTGGGAATGTCACCGTTTTATCTTCACCATTCCAACAATTTCTTCTTGACTACATTTCTCACTCTCGTTAGATTATTTACAAGGCTTTTGATATTCTCCCTCTTTCTCGTTATTTCCAGTCTATAATTCCCGAAGGCCAATGATCTGAGATTCAGTTTCAGGCAGCTTATTTAAACAGAGTTTGTGTCTACGCTACCGACTGATACAATTTAATTCTGTGGAATTCAGAATACCAGTGAGGATTAAGGAACAGCACAATACATCTCAAAAAGTGTTGCTAAAGCCGCAACATAAAATCAATAATAACAACCTATAATAATACATTATATTGTACATGTAGTATTGTTGTTGTTGTTTTAAAATGAATTCAAATCCTGAATAATTCAACCAATACAGCATATTATACTAAAACAACCAAGCTCTTTCAATAAATTCTGCAAGCTCATGGGTTTCAGGCTCAAACAATAAATATTTTGGTGAGTCAAAGTGCTATTTGTCCTCGAGACTCTTCAGCATTTTCATGAAAAATATACTTCTAAGTACAAATGCAGACCTTGATGAAGTTAAATGACACCTCAGCATTGAGTGCTGAGTAGTTTCCTCGTCTAGAGTGAGTTTCTGTCATATAAATAAATGGCCACAGAGGTTTAGGGACTGGTGTTTTAAATGTGAATGAAGCCTAAAATGAATCCATTCTCCTTGTACTACCATGATTCAAGCACACACTCACAGCAGCAAGTCACGTGAGGTGTTTTGTCTTTTTGTAAACTGCAGCCTCCTAAGTGATATGTCTAACCATGGAATTAAGTAATTTGCCTTCATTTATGGCTTCCTATTTTCCGCAAGCTGCTCTCGAATACTCCAATTGATGAGGCCCCCGTTCAAAACGGCAAACTGCCAGGACAGCAGACATCACGGCATCCTCCCTCTCCACCCGTTAAACTTCTCAAGCAACGTTCATTTTTAATGGAGAATTGATCTGTGTAAATCAGAGGCAGATAGGGGCCCCTTTTCTCAGATAACCTGATAAAGAAAGCTTGCCGTTTTCAGGCACATTTACAATAGTAGCCTGCTGGAAAGGGGTGAGCCCTGTTCTCCGCATCTCCCTGCACCGTAATCGAACTAGCGCTAGGCAGATCAGAGATTCAGTGGGTGTAGAGCGAGAGAGAAAGCGAGCGAGGGGTAGGGGTAGGTGGAGTGGGTAATCGACAAATCTATCCTCATGCTTAGCTTGGCTGGCTCTCTCATTTGGTTCAAAGTGGGTGCAGATGGATTTTAGATGGAATGGCCTTTGCAAGCGGTAGCCTGTGTCACACGTCAACAGCATGACAGCTCAGGGCTTTCGAAAAACTTTATACTTGTGCCAAAATCATCATACTTATCATGATTAACAATCTCTAGTTGCTTGGATACAGTGAAGTAATAGAAAACTAATACAAAAGTTACACAGTCATTTGGTCGACTGCATTACATGCCTAGAAATACTGATTATAGCATCATTGTCCCCTTATTGCCATTTGCAGTGCAGTTCTGTCCAACTTGGCTCATTTGAACCCGTGTGGGCTGCACACCTAATTGCTCTCTGGTTTGACAAGTGTAATTGTCCTTAAGCACCTTACATGTATTACACTGCCATTTCACAGTGAATCAGTGGAAAACTGACCTCTTTACATCACCTTAATGCTCACTTGCGAACTCTCTGACATTTCTCCAGACCTGTTGATTAAGCAAGTGTCATGATCCCGACGATGACCTCATTCCCACAGCAACACAGCTGTTTCTTATTCATTCACATCCTCCTGTTGATCTATATTTAGCTCCAGTCTTGCGCCTTTCCAAAATTCTAAAATGTCTCCTGTCATAGTAACATAAACAGACTACATTCTACCAAATATGCTTTTGCTTTTCTTCCCATGCACATGTTTAATCAAAAGCACAAAGTATGCCGCAAAGCCTTTTGCACTGTCAGCCGTGGCATCTTAAACTATCAATTTAGCATGTGGTAAAGGGAGAGAACAAAGGGCAAATTTGAGAAAGGTCAATGAGGACAGGGTCTCTGAGATGTGCGTCAGCGAGGGCTCAGATAATAGACCTAATGAAGATGTAATGCACATGGGCATTATGGGTCAAAGCGTGCCCTGCATTAAAATGATGTGCGGCAATAATACTGCAAGTCGGCCAATCATCTCTGTGTATTGACATGTTACGCTGTAAGGACAGCTCTCCCCTTTGAATACTGAATCACACTCTGTTTTCTGTCTCTCCAAGAAAAAGGTCATTGCTTGCTCTGAGTGGCATGTCTAAAATTTCATAGACAATAGCCCTGGCATAGCAAAAGAGTCTGATATTTTATATTCTAGAGCTTGAAATGAAAATGAAAACTAAATAATAATAATGTAAAATAATAATAGCAAGATTGTTAAACAGAATAAATTATGTTATAGCAGCAAATACCATTGTGATTTGTTCTTTTGAATTTTTGTATAATTTATCCATCTTGTTGATCTATTATTGGGTTTCTGCTATGTAGTGCAAGTCATAGGAAAAAAGTGTTTTAGCATTTGTCAGTTCATTTCCATTTGCAACTGCTGCTTTTTCTGCTCCATCTTCAATTTAAATAGAATACGGCACAATATCATTCCTATGAATTTTACATGCTTAAAAAGAGTGCATACATTTCCGCTCACTATTTGCTTTGTCCTAATGTGGCTAAAAAGTGACCTCTATTATGGCTTGGTATGAGACCTCCTACCAACTCTGCTCCCACCCATGATCAGCTGAGCGTGTTTGATTCCTTCATCTATCGGCCTCATTAGAATAATACAAAAATAAATATGCCAACGCTGTGCAGCTGGTACTCCAGCAAAATCTATTCATTCCTTACTGCCACTTTACCACCCAGCACAAACAATGAGTAGCAATGAGATGTCTGAAATTAAGAGGGAAAGAGAACGGCTGCCCACACAAACCCTGACGAAAAGACGCAATTCTCTTATCATGCCAAGCGCCTTGCGGCAAAACGAAGAAGCCTGTTCCTGTCACTGCAGTGACAGGCGCATGTATCCCTGGCTGTAATGGCATAGTACACAACTGCCACATAGCACCCAGTGGAGGTATCTGCAGAGCAATGCTGGAACCATCTGAGACAGCACATCTGACAAGTGCCATGACACCTGCCAGTCAGGCTGCTATGTGACACGAGCCATGACCCAGAGCCGTCCATCTGTGCCACCTACTAAAACATTCAGCATGCACAACAATAACAGCATCCTGTGTTGATGCACGACAGTTATGACACAATTTAAGATTTCATGTAAAAGTTTTTCACAGCTTACTGTAAATTACATATGTTACGATAAGCTGCATAGATCTAAAGCTACAACGTAATTGAAAGAAAATGATTTTAGACCTGTACCACTGAACAACATTAAATTCTACTTTCCCCCTAAAGGATACATCTTATATTGCTGTAAAGCAATACATCTCGTTCATATTTCCTACCTGCTGATCTTTATCCTTAAGGTGTTTTGCATGCCGTCTGCCCCTGTAAAGTTAAACATAAACAAATTTAATTTAACATTAACTAAATTTAATTTAGTTGTCATGTAACGGTATAGCACTACAGTAGTGTGTTCTACAGATGCACTGATATTAAAATTTATAAAATAAAATAAACTTTTAAAATAAAAGTTTTCATGTTATGGGAGATAACCAACAAATAGCTATTGATAAATAAATGACTATATGGATATTCAAATTCTATACTAATGTGTCTAAAATTACTGACAAAATGATACAACTAGAATGTTGTGATGTCGAATTTCACTTACAGTATATCACTTATACTGATTTTAATTATTTGAACTGATTTTAATGTACATTAAGAAAATTGGATATTCAATTTAATATTTGAATAAATATTAAGTTTAAATAACAAATTTATTCTGGAGTTTCTTTACTAGAAAACTACTATAATTTATATATCCTGGTCAAACAAATAAAAATTTAATATTGTGATGCCTAAGGCCCTGTTTACACTAGCGCATTTTCATTTTAAAACGGCATTTTAAAATTAAAACGATCCTCGTCTACCCTGGCATTTTCACTGCATTTCAGAAACAATCTCCATCCACACTACACCAGAGATTGTCTTAGTATCAATAGTATTTACTATTGGAGAAAGCATAGCAGCTAACTTTCACATGTGCCATAATAACCAATCACATTACAGCCTTGACGTCATTGAATTTCAGTCAGAGTTGTGCGACACTCAATTGCCGTTTATGGATACCATAGGAATGAATGAGAAGTGCCATAAGCTGAATCCCACCTGTCGCTTAAAGTCAGTGACTTATCTTATAAAACAGCATTTTTTTCGTGGTAAACTCTAAAAATAGTTTGATCCAAAAGTATTTTTTAGTGTAAAACATGTTGAAAATTAGCAAATAGGCTGTTGATTCAGTACATGATAAGCCGTTTCCTCTAAAAAGCTGTTTATTCAGCGTAGTGAAGCCTCTCCTCCATTGACATCCGTTCAAAAAAATGGCCTCTGGTCTCCTTTCCCACGTACTGCCAGACCAGAAGCATTAGCATTAGCATTATGCTTTTTCGGCTAATGGTTGCAGGCTTGCCTTCTAGTGGCTTTGCACTACACAACTGAAAACGCATATCACATGACCATTCATGCAGGTACAACCACAGATATGTACAGGTAGATTCCCTATTATTTAGAAGGCGGACGTGTCTACGTGCTTGGAGCGGTCGAATGGGGGTCTACCTATACATATCTATGGGTAAAAGAATGAGCATGATGTTATTGATTACACGGTCGTCAAGGATATGCAGAGCGAATGTGGGCAGTCACGCCATCGTTTTCAAAAGTCTCCGATTTGGTCCATTTACACTGAAACGCAACACTGGAGTTTTCAAACTAAAACAGGGTCTGCAGCGTTTTCAAAAGTCTCTGTATTCGAGGTTCGAAAACGCCGGAGTAGTGTAAACGGCAGGCGTAACCGTAGCAAAACTTATACGTTTTAAAACAAAAATGCACTAGCATAAACAGGGCCAAAAGCCGTTTACCCAGGTGAAAAAGAAATATATTTAAATTGTGCTTTTTCAGACATACTTACTATATTTAAATTATACTATACTAAGTGCATAATGTGTAGGCCTACTGCAATATAAAGTACATTAAAAACCCACTAAAAGTGTAATCATTTTGTTATGTTCTTACACAAAGTAGACATAAAATATACTTTAAGTAAGGGTAACATAAGTATGTTTTCTGTAAATACACTAAAAAGTCACTAAAATGTATGCTTGTGTTTAGTATATCCCTTAAAAGTGTAACTAAAAATATATTTATTACCATAGTATTTCTACTATACTTTTTAGAAATATACTAATAGTGTGCTTGTGTTTAGCATATTCCTTAAAAGTGTAACTAAGCATATATTTATTACCAAAGTATTTATTGTATACTTTTTATAAATACATTAAAAGTATGCTTCTGTTTAGCATATTTCTTAGAAGTATAACTAAGCATATATTTAATACAAAAGTACTTCTAGTATACTTTTTAAAAATATATTAAAATGCAATTCAATATATTTTTATTGCACTTCAAATAAGCATGTTGGGAATACAAACGTATTATAAACATACTACTTGAATTTCAAGTATATTTTTAATACATTTAATATTACGTCTTTTTCACCTGGGTACACTAGTGCATTTTTCATTTTAAAATGGCGTTTTAAAATGAAAACGATCCTCGTCTACACTGGCGTTTTCACTGAATTTCAGAAACAATCTCCGTCTACACTACACAACCGAAAACGAATGTCACATGACCATTCATAATGAGCATGATGTTACTGTTTACATGGTCGTTAAGGATACGCATAGCGAATGTGGGCAGCCATGCCATTGTTTTCAGAATTCTTTGTTTTGGTCCGTTTTCACTGAAATGCAACCCCGAAGTTTTCGAACTAAAACAGGATCTACAGTGTTTTCAAAAGTCTCCATTTTTGAGGGTCAAAAACACAGAGTAGTGTAAACGACAGGCATAACCGTAGAAAAAGTTATGCATTTTAAAATGCACTAATATAAACATAAAGCCTAAGATATAAATGTAGTATAAACAGAGATTGTTTTACTATAGTGAGATGAGAGGGTCTGTACTTGAGAAAGCGTAGTGGCTAATTTGTATCAGGTGTGCCTTAATATCCAATCCCATTACAGCCTTGACGTCATTGAATTTCAGTCAGAGTTGTGCAATACTCAATCGCCGTTTATGGATACCATAGGAATGAATGAGAAGTGACGTAAGCTGAATCCCACCTGTCGCAAAAAGTCAGTGACTTCTCTTATAAAACAGCATTTTTTTGTGGTAAACTAAAGAAATAGTACAATCTAAAAGTATTGTTTAGTGTACAACATTTTAAAAATTAGCAGATAGGATGTTGATTAATTAAATGATAAGCTGTTTCCTCTAAAAAGCTGTTTATTCAGTGTAGTGAAGCTCTCCTCCATTGATATCCATTAAAAAAAAGGTCTCTGGCCCTTTCCCTGCGCCACAGCATTAGCATTAGCAATTATGCTTTTTTGGCTAAAGGTTGCAGGCCTTCTAGTACCCTGCATATCCTTAATGACCATGTAAACAATAACATCATGCTCATTATGAATGGTCATGTGACATGCATTTGCGGTTGTGTAGTGTGGACAGAGATCGTTTCTGAAATGCAATGAAAACGCCAGTGTAGACGAGGATCATTTTCATTTTAAAACGCCATTTTAAAATGAAAACGCACTAGTGTAAACAGGACCTAAATTCCCTTATAGCATTTAATCGACATTTGAATGCATTTTGACTTTTGAATAAAGATTACTTAAAGTCAGTATTAGAGTTTTTAAAGATAAACTGTAGCTGTTAGATGACTGCACAGGTAATATAAATACAAAAATACAGGAAATGAGCATCGACAAATACAGTACATTCATAAATTCAAGTATTCAATATCAGCCAATACAAAGGTTGAAGGGAGCCCAGTTCTACAGTTCCAAGAGATAGCAGAAAATTCCCTGATGTACAATACTCTACATCACTACTGATACTGATCATCTCTAGAGACTTACACAGCTGTAACCTCATTCCCCAAGTATTCTCATTCTTGATGTTCAAATCTATTCTTTTAGCACCACCACAAAAGATGACCTGACCTCTGATCTAAGTAAAATATTAAAGACTAATCCTCTATTACCCAGCAGTCCAACATAAATCACATCTTCCCTCTTCAACTTGCTTTGGAGATAATAAATCTTCAGAGATTTAAAAATGCCTTGAGAATATTTATTGACTTGAGTGTATAGTGGTTTTCCCCCTATATTACCACTCCGAAAGGTCATTTTCTAGCCAGGGACAGAGTTCCCGTACAAACTGGGGCTGGCTAGCAGAGCTGCAGACGAGACACTGTGCGGTAATAAACTATATAATGGTGACAGCTCTGTTTTATGAGCTTCTTATCACATCCCTGTGGCTTTTACCCTCTCTGGATCACAGCCTGTCCTGTCCTCAACTCTGGTTGTGGCCATGATTGTGTTTTAATTTCTTCTGTAAGGCTCTATTCTCATGCCGGCTTTATCATGTAAGGCTACTGTACTGTGGCATCCGGTGAGAAGGGTCGAGACTTGGTACTCAGTGGAGGTAAAATAAAACATTAAACTCCCCAGAGCGGCTTGTGGAGTGACTTCAAGCTCTCTTCTTGGGCCTTGACGTCCTTTATATATAGTCTAAGTGCGTGCCAGATGCTAAATGAGATTGTTTTGCTCAATATCTCTGCCTACAGAACAGCACAATCTGAGTTATGGTTATTTATATGCACATTTTTCATAAGGGTCAGCCAGGTACCAGCGATGTAAGTGCAGCAAATTACTAGAAATGCTGAGAGAGAACGTCTCAGGTTACTTATGTAACCATGGTTCCCTGAGTAGGGAACGAGACACTGTCCTCTAGGGGTCGCTATGGGGAACGGTATACCTACGCCACCATTCCGAGGGGAGTGCATGCCAGAAACCTGTGGCGAGCACTAAGTACCAACTCTACCATAGCCATGGGAGTTGCCCCTAGGACGTTAAACGGCTGTCCGTGACATTATCCCCTACAGCCAAAGGCCTAGGCTACATACCCCAAAAAACTTACCTGTTAGGGTAACTTACCTCCTGGGCCCGGGGTAGAGCTCAAGGCTTGGAATCAGGAATAGATTCCTTTAAGGGGATACGACCAAGAGCCTAGCATCATACTAAGTCTTGGCCTGTCACACAGGGGCTACCACTTGCTCTGCATGAGCTTGCTGAAGGAACTGTCTCAACAGACCCCTAGTAGCAACACCCTGTTAAAGTAGGTATCCAGAGGATACATAGGTGGAGTGGTGCCCAAGGTGTAACCGGGGCTTTAATTAACTTAAGAAAGGGCACGAAGCTGCCGCGCGTAACCCTCACCATACAGGATTTTAGAAATAACGCAACGTACTAGCGTGCAAACTTACCACAGTGTGGATTTTAGAAAGTGTACAAAGACTTCACGTGCACACTTACCATAACATGGATTTTAAAGATACCATCCTAAAGGGCTCTCGTGGCACTCTGCAAGAGCAGCCCATAGATGGAAATGGTACATCACCAGAACAAAATGTCCAAGAAGCCATCAGCTCGATCTATGGTAAAATGCTGGAACGGCTAGCAGTAAGTTACCTAGCTGAGGGAGCAACACTCCCAGCTCACAGTCGAGAGGGGGCTCGACCTACAGTATGTTCATTAGAAATCAGAAGGGTAAGCGTACTGCAAGCGTAGCCAAAAAACTCAGCGCACCAGGGAGGCAGAGGAAGGGCCTAGTTCGTCTGATGTTGCCGGTTCCAAGTGCTCTGGGAAAACAGAGAACTCAACTCTCACGTGAGGTACTGCAAGCTAGCCAAAAAACTCAGTGCATCAGAGAGGCGGAGGAAGAGCCTAGTTCGCCTGATGCTGCTGGTTCCAGGTGCTCTGGGAAAACAGAGAACTCAACTCTCATGTGAGAGGAGAACTCCGAATTCAGAAAGGAGTAGCGTGCTCATAGGCAACACTTTGATAAAGGGGAGCACTGCTAAACACCACCACGAGAACAGCCCACGGAGCTGAATTCAAACGCTCGAAAGAAAGTCTATGCTCAGAATAACCCTCAATGGTGAGGGGAGCGATGCTTCAAAAGTGTGTCAACAGAGACACACTGGTTGAGTGGAGCCCAAGGCGAGTACCGGGGTCTAAGCCAACTCAGAGAAAGGGAACAAAGCTAATAACGTGTAACCCTTACCATACAGGATTTCAGAAAGTGTGCAGAGTCTTAGCGTGCACACTTACCACTATGTGGATTGTGGCAGCTCAAAGATAACCCTCTTGAGACGAGGGGAGCACTGCCTGAGAAAGCATTTCACAAGAAGGTTCTCGCAGATGCCACCTATACTTCCCGCTAGATGCCTCAGCAAGAGGGGATATCCTGGTGACCAGGAAGCCCCTCAGGGCGACTTAGATACGGCGTACCAGACAGGGCGGCCTGAAAGCATAAGCCCAGCCCGGACGTCCAGGAAATTTTGCAGTGCCGTGCCGGGGGTCTGATAAATCAAGAAGGCTCCCGCAGAAGCCTGTGATCTGGCCGCATGATCCAGGAAGCATGAAGCCGGAACCAGGGCTATCTTACCGACT
>NW_015660496.1:587866-588148 GCF_001515625.1 Sinocyclocheilus rhinocerous | reverse complement strand
GTGCACACTTACCACCATGTGGATTTCAGAAAGTGCACAAAGCTTAGCGTGTGCACTTACCATAGCATGGATTTAAGAGCTTCCCAAGCATCTGCTCACAGATGCCCGGAAGTACTGAGCCAAACGGGAGTGGCAAGCTCAAACTTGAGACGATTGAGACGAGGGGAGCACTGCCTGAGAAAGCATTTCACAAGAAGGTTCTCGCAGATGCCACCCGCTAGATGCGCTCGATGCCTCAGCAAGAGGGGATATCCTGGTGACCAGGAAGCCCCTCAGGGCGAC
>NW_015660496.1:561914-587829 GCF_001515625.1 Sinocyclocheilus rhinocerous | reverse complement strand
CAAGAAGGCTCCTGCAGAAGCCTGTGATCTGGCCGCATGATCCAGGAAGCATGAAGCCGGAACCAGGGCTATCATACCGACTGGATACAACATCGACGAGTGAGGTAATCACTGCAAGTCGAGAACCCGGTTTCTGAATCCAGCAGAGGGGGTGCTCACCGAGGACCTACCCTAGAAAAGGACAGAAACACACAGGTCCCGAAAAACACTGCAAAGAAAGTTCACAGATGGAATACACACAACCACCAGCGAATTAAATATATATTTTTATAAAAATGGATCATACTCACCCACCATGGTTCCCGCGCAGGAGCCCCGTTCAAGAAGCGACCCGAAGAAGCCTCTAGTCCGGACCATCAGTAAGGTGGTTACTATGAAGCCATAGAACCAACCGAAACATCATAGGTCCAGCATAGGAGACTGTAATGCAGGAAGTTCCTACCTAATCTCGGTCAGGTGGAGAGATGGTGGTTACAGGGAAATTAGGAAGGGGAAGATAAGGGCATATGTTAAACCCCCCGAGGGAAATTAGTAGATACTCAAGTATCACTCTGATCCACACGAAAGCGCTGACGCCTTGTCTGGATCACATCCCTTAGGTCTTGCCTTCCTCCCTTTGACCCGCGATTCCTCCTACCCCTACCCGCAGGCGGGGGAGGAGCGTGAGCCGCGACACTAGCCTTCTGTGCCCGTCTCTGATCCTCAGACCGAGACGGGCCAGGACCCCTGGGTTGTTCGGGGTCAGACCTGGACCTTTGTGGAATGAAGGATAGGCCGCTGAGCGCGCCTTCGCCTCCCTGAACTTCTCAACCACCGTCTCGACGGAGGTACCGAAAAGTTCGGAAGGTGAAACCGGAGCCTCGAGAAGGAAGCCCCTCTCTTTCTTCCCGATAACTGCCAGGTTCACCAACAGATGTCTCTCTGTTACCACCATAGCCGCCATGGACGTGCCCATAGCAGAGGCGGCCTGCTTAGTAGGCCTGCTCAGCTACCTCATTGGGAGAAAGGCCCTCGCCTTTATCCAGGTCTTTCAGTAGATCAGCCTGAAACGCCTGAAGCACCGCCATCATGTGCAACGAAGCGACAGCCTGACCTGCTGCTGCGTATGCCCTGCCATTTAAGCAAGATGTATCCTGAAGGGGCTTAGATGGCAAGGAGGGAATCTTAAGAGATGATGTCTCACCCATAGAGAGATAGCTAGCCAGCGTCTCTTCTACAGGGGGCATCTTCTCATAGCCGCTTTTGCACATCCCCTCGATGTTGGCATAACTTGTATGCTGGAACTGATGGATGCGTGAGGAAAACGGCCTCTTCCATTCTTTCTCGATCTCTGTATGGAGATCAGGAAGAAAATGAAAGCTCAACTGAGCTGGAGGGCTATGGTCAGAAAGATAACGCTCATCGAGACGACCTCGCAACGTCACTTTCTTGGCCCGCTTCCACGGCAAGGCAAGCCTCGCCGTGGCACGATCCATAACCTACAATAGCTCATCATACGCAGGGCAGGAGGATTGGGAGGGCTCATGAACCGGGTCTTGAACCGCGGGGAGCAGATGGCTGTCCCTCTCTCCTCGAAAAGAGAGACAAACGAGAGCGGAGCTTTTTCATCAAAAAACGCTCACAGTTAACGATGACATTGCTCTTCGCCCAAACAAAAAAACGCAAAGATCATGTGTGTCATTAGGTGTCAAATAACGTTGACACGGATGCACACATCTTCTAAACGTCTTGCTAGTGCTCGCCATAATGAAGGAAGAAAGATCGCTCTTACCACGGAATGCACGCTTCAAACAAAACAGTCAATGAAGACGAAGAAGAGAATGACGTGTTCTCTCGGCGCCTATTCATACTATAGTCGCACCAGTAGTGACGTCATGGGCTGTCGCCGGCCAACGGGTCATGGGTCACGACGAGACGTTCCCCATAGCGACCCCTAGAGGATGCAGTTCGAAGTTCCCTTGAAAGGGAACAGAAAGGCATTTTAGATATCTGCAGAATGAATAAAGCAAGACTCATTTACTTTACTGTTTAATTTTTCTCTTTCCTGTTTATTTATTACATGTTGCTGATCGGTGATGAGAAAATATTAGGCTTCTTTTTAGGTTTTGGCACAAACAAAACCTCACAGCAGAATTACACAGAGAGGATGCGTGTATGTTTGCTTGCATGAGTGAGTGACGTACACATCCGTTGTGTTCATATGTATTCTAAAGTGGCCGGTCGTCAACAGATGAGTGCAGAAATCTACTCTGTTTTCCTCAGCTGTAATTGCAGGGTGATGGCACTCCTCTCGCAGCAGAGCTGGAAATGAGTCTGGAGCGTGTGTGACAGCTGTGGAGGTCACCGAGCCTTCGGATGAAAGCTGCCTGTCTGTTCTTCACACACACTTTTCATCACATTGCTGCCTCTCTACCGCCAGTGATAAGCACACATAAACGCCCTTCAGTTGTGTGCGTTAGGATGCCAGCTTTCTGCACACCATCTCAAGTATCTTGCAAACGAAGTGCTGAAATTAGCTAGCTGATCAATACCATTAGTCCTGATAGATCATGTCCTTTAACACAAGAGCTCTTGATAGTTTGACTGAACCTGGAATTATTTTATTATAAAATAATGCTATCAGTCCAATTTCTTTTTAACTTTTTTTTCCTTCTTTTTTTTTGGCCAATGAATCATATTCAAAATATGAGCTTAGGGAGATGGAGAGAGTTAGTAACTATAACTGACTGTACAAAAGGTACAAAAAGAACTTTGAGAACTTTCAAGTTAACTTTTTTTGGGTACAGGTACAGTATTGAACTTTCATCTGTCATCTCCTCAGACATAATTTTGTGAGGCAGCAGTAGCTACACACTGCGTCTCTGTCTTCTATTTTTCTGCTTTATGACGGGTGGCAACTAGGGATGCAACCATGACTATTATCATTAATCTTTAAATGGAAATTTTGTAAACGACTAGTCGACTAGTCTAAAAACTCCAAGAAGAGTCAAAAATATGTATAAGCAATTGAAAAAGACTACTTAATCTATGAATCAAACAATCATATCCCATAATGCCTCTGAAAAATAGATCATATTATACTGTATGTATATGACTTAAGTGTTCACTTAACCAACGATAGCCAATATAGACATATTTATTAAAATCAACTGAATCATTAGGCTGTGACCAATAAGCATAATCCCAATATAATAAATATAATTCCTCAGATAAAAGTTAGCTAACATAAGTCGGCACATCAAGGTATTGTTGTTCTTTACCAAGGCATGCGCTTGTGTGTGCAGGTTTGAATGCACTTCTTGTGTATGAAAAACAAGAAAAGCTTTACATGTGCTGCAACTATCTAGTCATTATAATGTTGATATAGGATCTGTTGTTGTAAGCTTTATCCATAATTTTCACTCTTTAAACTTTAAACCAGTGTAAAACATAGTAATAAATTGTTATATATGTATATATATCATAAACATATATATCAGTGGTGGGCCATCAGGGCCAGCAAAGCCTACTCTGCTGGCCTAAACACTATCAGAATCACTGATTTAGTTTAATATATTTTTCCATGAATGTGTATTAAATTATTTCCAATAGTCTAGAATAAATGTCTGTAAGAACATCGGATGGACTGTATTTGTGTCATTCATTCTCGCTATATAAGATACCTATCTGTTATGTAGTGCCCTGTTATACTGCATTACTGTGTAATATTTATGGTTTCTATAGCTGTGGCATCATTATGATGGTATGAAGAGATGGATTAATTAATGTAGGACGCCACTGAAGGCCTAGGTGTAAAATGCACAGCCCGCCATTGATACTGTATATATATATATATATATATATGTTCCACGGGTCTCACAGCTCTCTCCACCCCTACCATTCACACCGTCACACAGTCAGCCTTAAATAATCAACTGATTTCAACACCTGTATCCATCAAAGCAGGATCCACCATGGAACAGCTGAGAATGTGAAAACATATACATGCATCCATGTGGAATATTCTGGAACGGCTCATTTCGGCTGCCTACATGTGCTATGCATTAATTCACAGTGACTCTGTGAAAATGCTATTAGATATCTTTATGGTGTCATTTCTTTTCTGTTGACACAGACATGTAGTGCGCTATGGCACAAGGAACACAATTTGCCATAATATTGTTCCATAATGGTTCATTCAAGCTCATGTAAGTGAGTGTGAAAGAATCACAATGGAAAAGAATATATCATGGTGCATGACCATGTATTAAAGACAGCACTTTGCGACACTGTCAACGAAAAGCCTATTTTCTGCACAAGCGCGATCAAAAGACGGGTAATGAATAGAGAGGGATGGGGCTAGGTGCTGGATGCCTTGGGGGGGAAATGCAATGAAATGCAAGATTACAGAAAGCGTTCACGGCTGATGGAGAACTGGGCTCTTTATCCATTTGGACAAAATTGCCCTGGACATCAGATTAATTAGCTCACACTTTAACGAGCATATCACAAGAGTAATTCAAAGTCCTCATTGAAAAAAAAAAAACACTATATCCTCAAGATAACGACGTCTGTGTAAAGGCAATTTGCTAATGATTTTGATTCGGCCCTGATGTAATGTACAAAGATTCAGCCAGCATACACAATCAATGTATAGCCTGCTTTGGACTCTATTCTGGGAGATATCTGGCTGTGCTGCCACTGATTAGATCCTCCAGGATTGGGCCTCATTGTGCTGTGCTGGTATGAGGTATGAGAGAGAGAGAGAGAGAGAGAGAGAGAGAGAGAGAGAGAGAGAGAGAGAAAATTCCTTGACTGAAAGGAGGGAATCAACCGTCCATCCAAACTGGAACAATTAGCTTCCAAATCTAGAGGGAAAAAAAGAAAAAGTGCAGTCAGGCCCATATCAGTGATTTACAGTCTGCATTCTCATTCATCAGAAACGGACACATACTGTTTCATAAAAAACGATCATTTTGCAGAAATCCCTGAGCCTCCAAATGATTGCATATTGTTTAGTCTTGCTAGTTACATGTATATGGAATATTTAAAAAACTAAGTATAAGTCTATGAAGTGAGAGGAAACTAATCTATCATCTAGCAATACTGATTTCATATCGGTTGATACTGGATATGTAATTGTGTATGCTCCATTTTTTTAGATTTATATTCCCATTGGCATTGTATAGTGTTCACTCAAAAATGAAAATTCTGTCATCATCATCATCATTCTGCAGAACATAAAGATTTTTTGTTTTTTTATCATTCTTCAAAATAATTTTTGTACACAAAAGACAAAGCTATTTAGAATGACATAATGGTGAGTACATGTTAATGTTGGGGTGAATTATCCCTTTAAAACCGTTAATAAGTTAATTACCTTGTTAAATCTGTAGCAAATCTCAAAATATCAATTTTTCATACTGTACATTATGTTGCGATGCCTAAATTGAATTGCAAAATTTATAATGATTCATTTTAGTTTGAGGGTAATTTTTATTTCAACTAAATAGTGTTTTAATAACAGGCCATTTATCTGATATTACCATGAAAATAATAAGTATCAAAGGATCCCTGCTCTATCATCAGTTCATTTTCTCTTTTGCCAGAAGTGCTGCTGACAGCACAGTTGCTGTTTCTTTTTTATTATGACAACAGAAACAATGAAACAAAGAAAAATGAATTGATCAGTGTGGACAGACCATTTGCTGGGTTGTCTCTCTGGAACAACAGAGTAACATGATGCTAAATCTGTCTGTCTGTGTTTAAGGATGAATAACTCATTTCTTGACATTTTTGTAATCTGTTTTTTATGAAATACCCTCAGTCTTCCAATTAAACTGGATCGGTTTTCAAGAATATGCTTCCGTGCCAATGAAACATTTTGGAAGACACCCCATGCAGTTTATCATGCTGTTGTCTGGAGCTTAGGATAGTTTAGGAGGGACACATAGCCGGGTCTGTAGCAGAGATATTAGCATTTAAATGCAGTGTTTGAAGTATCTGTACTGGCACCTGGCCTCACTATGTACTGAGTCAATCAATCTTTGTTTGTTATCATGCCCTTCACGATGAATTGCCTGAGAGCTCCTCTAAGTTGAAATCTGACGAAAACAAAATGAGAAAGCGGTGCTCCATCAGAGAACAAAAAAGTACAACTCCAAAAACAACCCCCACTGCGCGACTCACCTTGCAAAAAAAAAATGTTTTGCACACACTGTGGCTTTAGCGCAATTCATTCAGATTCTAAAGAATTATACGGTTTCAGTTTTAAGCAGTGTGTTCATTAATTCAAAAGATCTCATGCTGATTTGTTTATGACATAAAAATCATGAATAATACATTAATTTTGAGTAAATGCATTTTGATATATTGTGTCACCGTTCACAGTTGTAAACTCTAAATGTTATCATGTGTATAACAGCTTTGAAGTGTTTTAAATATTTAACTTCACACTTTTGTACCGCAACTCTTTTTTTTTCACACTCTTGAACCATTTCATTTATTCTGTCTCACATGATGGCAAAAAGTGCAAATGTTAATAATATGTTAATGGTTATAATGTAAAAGTACAATGTTGTAACTGAACTGCATCACACTAGTCTCAGCTTCAGACGTCACACCCACTGACCGTTGGCTGATCGTCTGATGCATATGGCACACAAAATTGGAAACACTTCATGAGCTTCGAAGTCATCATCTGATTGGTTCGAATTCTACTGGATTTCCGGGAGAGGTGTGTGCCGCATTCACTGTTATTCACCTTCAGACATGTGGTCTGGGGCTCCATGTTCTTTGACATAGAAATCTTTTAAGGTTCATTTCTTTGACTCAGTCCGGTCAGACACGAGTTAAAAACACTGTGTGCTGAATTGGAATCATCGGAACAGTATAGCCTATTTATCAAGAGTTCTAATCTTCTATGTATGAAGAACAAAGGAGAACTTCATGTATACTGGAGCCTTAAGAAAACAGACCAAACAGCTGGTCGCTATTTAAAACCACATTTTAACTAATAATCATTTTGGTAGTAAACTTTCCTGAGCTGATTATTCAGAATTATAATATTACACTATCGTATAACAATAAACACCCAGTGTTAACTGCTCAACCAGAAAATGGCCTGACTTTGAGAGTGGGTGGATGTCTTGCTGTCAGATGGCAGGAGGATGACGATGATGATGATCTCAATATGGCAACAAACCCTGAGAAAACCGTATGCCTTCAAGTCACATGTCACACTTCCATCTAAGCCCTAAACATCTGCAGTATGACCATCCATTTGCATGTGTCAGTCACAGTAATAATCAGCTTTAAAACCAGACGCCTGTCAATACAAGGACAGCCATCTGCAGATTCACACGCTCCTTTTAGATGATGCCGACCCTTTTGAGACAAACTCGAGCGGAATTGACAGCAATTTAGCAGTCTGTGTGTGGGAGATAGATTGAACATATTCGGCCATCAAAGAATCAAAACAAATATCTTGTGGGGAGTTCATATACATTTGAGCAAAATATATAAAACAAAAAAACTTTGGGGTAAAACAATGTCATTTGCAGAGTACACAAAAGCTAACGACACAACAAAACTAGTCCACAATAAACAACATTGAGCCAAATTACATTGGAGTTAACTAATGGCACAATGGAACTGACCCACATTGAATCTAAAATTGGGGTACTAGTGATAGGGTGACGCTTTCAACAAGAAATATCTGAATGCGCTTTAACATTTTTAATCATTTTTGAGCTATTATGGGATGCTGATTTACACAACTCATACCTGCTAATGCTTGTTGTGCATAAACATTTCAAAGATGTTGGCATTGTCGCATCAGCATTGCAGGGAAAGCAATGCAATCAACACTCAAGACGCTTTTTTTAGCTTAGTATCAACTCGCTCAAGTGCCTGAGCATTTGAAGTGCTTGTCTTAGGAAAATGTCATGTGGTGCCATGAATAATTATGAGATATGAATGATGTTGTCATGCACTAGAGTGAAAAACAAGTTTTATTCTACAGTACATGGAGCAGGTCAGCCCTTCATGACAACCAGCATGTTGAGATCATTTGAAAAGCCGTGTTATGCAGTTTGATTTCAAATAATAAGGCTGTACATACAAAAAAAAAAAAAAAAAAAAAATTGTTTTATTTTTTAACTTAAGCTATACGTTTACAGATACCCAAAAATATGCATACAGTATGTGACTCAAGATGTGCTGTAATGGAACAATACTGGGATTTCCACGTCCCAGAACATGATATGTGTCTCACAGAGTAATTAATTAGTGCTAATTCTAGAGATTTTAACGTAAGATGAACAGACTGTTCATTAAAATGTTATTTTTGTTTTACAGCCATCTTCAAAGGGACTACTCACTTTTTAAACTCCAAAATAATTAACAACAAGGCCCTATGGATTAGCACAGAACAGTCTTTTCACACTGACGCAGTGGGGAATACACAGATAAATTCTTCATTTACTTCTTGCTGGGAGTAGACGTCCACTTTTCATCACAATTCTTGTACATGTTAGCTTCAAAGAAATTATAGCACATCCTGTGATTTTATGAAGTGTACATCCAAAATTTTCTCGACCAGTATTCTGACTAGCAATTACAGTACATCCTGATTTTTTTAATTACTTTTCAATGTTTTGTTTTAAATTCTTAAAGCTTAACCATGTCTCTGTATACTCTATAGTTTTTCCCCTCTAATTAATAGAGCTTCAGCTTTAAAGTTGTCACAATGTCACAAGTACAGAATGAAATGAAGTGCTCTTCTATTAGACTTTGTCATTTTAATTACATCTTAATTCTTTTTTGATTGTCGCCATTTAAACAGTGCAATCTTGGTCGGGAAGATAATGGCCAGTGCCCTATCTAAGGAGAGTCCAATAATTCAGAGTGCAAGATTATTCTGATAGGCTTAGTCTTAGTATGAAGTGACCGAAGGCCAAATAAAATACTCTGAATCAAATTTGAACTTGCTAAGGCCAGTGCAGTTATTTTCTTGCCTGTCACTTGGTTGCTCATTCAGAGCACGTAATTTCCATTCACTGTGACTGTGTTGATTTTGATATTGCAGAGTTCAACAGTAAGGATCGTCTGCTGGCCTGGGGCCAGTGTGAGAGCGCTTCAGGCCACTTGATTAAACCGTCACTTGTCCTGCTAGGCCAGCAGTATATCTTTCATTTTATGATCATGAACATGAATCTTTTTTTTTTTTTTTACTTTAGACATGGGTAAAAAAAAAAATTCTAATAAAAAAATTCTAAATGACTAACATAGGTGAGATGTTTTGTCAAATTTGCAATGAATAACTTATATAAGTCTTGATGAAATGCAAGTAGCAAACCTTTTCTTTCGAATTGTGATATAAATCCAGAGTGTAACAGATTATCGAAAAAGAAAGATGTAAGGACTTGGATCTATCCACCAGATGTGTGCGTTGCAATCAAAAATGGAGGCAGATAAATTATTATTAATAACGATGATGATGATGATGATGATTATTAGTATTATTTAAAAAATGGGAAAATGGAGACATGGTGATTCAAGTGATATTTTCATTAAAATTATTATGTCTAAATAAACAAACAAACAAACATTTTCATTATATGTTCACTTTAAGATTTGATGAAAAAGAACCATATGTGTGGAAAATATTATAATAAAATAAGTATAAAAAAATTATAAACTGTGAATATTATGCAATTAAATGAGAAATTGTATAACAATCAAATGTACATATAGTAAAAAGTAAAATGTAATGTAAAAAAGTTATTATACATAAAATGTTTACAAGGCAAGAATAATTCATAACTACTGGCACGACCGGACAAGCATTTAAAAATAAAAGAAACTAAAAAAATCTTTACTATTGATACTTACTATTGATGTCTTTGAAAAGTACATTTACAGTTGAGGCTCTTCTTGAAATTGTCAGTTATACTTTTTTTTTTGTCATTCCACAAAATAAACAAAATTAAAGGTTTAAATTAGTCAAGAATTCCTAATGTTGTCTTATACTATCCTCTGGCATTAGGAGTTGCACATTAAGCCACTCTAGTATATTGACTGACCGATCTGCTTTGGAAGTAGTTCAAGATGAGTCTCAAATGACTCAAAAATTACTTTTAGGCAATATAAGCCAACATGATGCGAAAACATTTCAGCTTAACCCCACTGTTCAGGTCAGCAGTACATCTGAGGTCTGAGTGTCCCTGGTTCAAAACGTACTGAGCAATCCAGAGCCCACCTCCGAGCACAGGTCTGGTTCCCCCTGCCCATAATGGGGAGGCCATTGTAATGTCATTTATCCAACTTACCACAGCGTCAGAGCCTGGCGCCCTCACTGCAGACTAGAGGCTCCATCATTGGGTAAACAGTGTTCCACATGAGTGTGGTCTCATCAATAAATTCTTAATGAAATTTTCAGACTGTTGCTGCCTCTGCAGCAGGACCCCCCTATAATGAGCTGTGTGAAACCCAAAGGGAGAGCTACAGATGGAACGAGAGAGATGCAATCAGTGAATGAGAGAGATAAATAGAGTGAGAGAAAAAAAATGGAAAGACATGAGAAGATGTGAAGTGCGTGGTAAACAATGTGTGTTTTTTTTTAGAAAACAGCGTGTTTTGACTGCAGAAGAGCTCCATGGTATGTTTGCCACAAAACTGGAAGAATGAAATGCTTAGTGCTAATAGAATAACAAATGTGTCATAGGTGCAGTAGGAAGCCTTGTGGGGAAAACTGCCCATATGACTTATTTTAAAAGACTTAATCTCATGGAAGATCATGCGCAGGGAAAGTGCAAAGCAAATATAAAATAATAGGTCACAAACAAGTGGGCTTAGTCCCAATAGCATGTACGCACTGAAGTTTATCACTGTGCACTATATGATACTTATTATTACACACAAAAATGTGGGTTATGATTGCTAAACATTTTACTGTTATGATAGAAACCAAAAACCAACCAACAACATTCTGTAATGTAAACTGCTTGACTTGAAAATATATGGAGAATAAATTACGTGATTATATAACTGAATGTGATAAGAGGTCCCCCCAGTGTTCAAGACATGGTTACGGCATTGTCTTACATACTTTTTAGGGACTGGGATGTTAAACTAATGGTTCAGGGTATGAAATAATCACATTATTTGCCAAAGTTTAGCAGACTAGGCTAATTGCATCAAATCATATCCAGTTTTTCGGAGGAACTTAGCAGTTCTGTGTGCTAAGTTAACTTACTACTATTTTCCAGTAGAGAGAAATTAATGTGGCATTATTTAAATCCTGATATGTAAAAACTGATAGCTGCTTAACATGCAATGTGGAGCAGATCTTATGCTGTTTATTCAAAGGTCTGTTTACGCAAGACTAAGTCATTACATAACTTTGATTAAAGATCTGCAATACTAAAGAACTTGAACAACGTTTGGATACAGTTTTGACAGAAACTCACTTTGCTATAACACTGGGCTTTCAATTAAGCCCAAGTCAGCCCCTGTGAAAATTCATAGCACTGAGTGAGAACATTGTGAGCAGCTCCTCTCATTTCTGAGAGTTGTATTTAAACATACAGAGATGCATATTACCTAAAGCTAATCATATCAGTTATCACACAGCAAAACTGACTAAACCATGACAACTGCAAACAACTTGTAAATCTTCAATGCATTTCCCATTGCCTTTCCTTTCTTAGCTGCCTGGCAAACAAATTAGCATTTCCACCTATAACATAAAACATCAGGGTGATGTGGAGCTCAGCTAGTCTTTAAGTTCATATAGGGATTAAACAGTATAGCTAATCAGAGAGCTTGATTAATAAAGCTAAAGCCAAGCATTTGTTACTGTGGAAGTCATTTTCATAGAAACGTGTTATTAATGAGAACAAAGCCACGACATTGTCATTGCGTGCTATTTTTATGTCCATCACAATCATTGTTAGCAAGATATTTACAGAACTAATCAAACAAGTCTGCAGTACGCCTCCTCCCACAGTTGTGATGACAGTGAAAGCAGTCTGAACTAAAATAGCTGACTCATACTTTGTGCGATGTTGTGTCTGATTGTGTAGGCTACGCAACTTGCCAAGACATCAGCATTACATAGTATGTTTATTATTGGTTTCTTTGGCGTGAAAACAGTGGACTCACTGTAGAAAGATGACACATTTATTCATTAGCAATGGATGGTGAGTCATTTAGCAGACACTTTCTTATCTAAAGTAATTAATGTTCACTTATTACAGAAATTGTCTCTCTGGAACAGTATGTCCTGCTGAAAAGACCAGCCTGAATTTAAAAGCGAATGTATTTTGAAAACCTGAAATCTTCTTTTTGAAGCTGATTGATTGTAGGCCTTATTGATCTGAGTTTATGCACCTCAGTTTTTGAGTGAACATTGCCAAAATTCTCCTCAAATAATACTGTTTTTGCTCAAAAACTGAGTAAAAGAAAAAAAAAAAGATCAATATAATTTCAAAAAGTGCTGACATTATTAAAATGTTGTAATTAAAAACTCCACATGTCTGTAAACCTAAACTCTATTAAAGTAAGAATTAAAGGGATAGTTCACCCAAAAATGAAATTATGTCATTAATTACTCACCCTCATGTCGTTCCAAACCCATAAGACCTTTGTTCATCTTCGGAGCACAAATTAAGATATTTTTTATCAAATCCAAGAGATTTCTGACCCTGCATAGACAGCAACGCAACTGACAAGTTCAAGGCCCAAAAAGGTAATAAGGACATCGTTAAAACAGACCATGTGACATCAGTGGTTCAACCATAATTTTATGAAGCTACGGGAATACTATACGAGAATACTTTTATGCGCAAAGAAAATAAATTGTTGATTAAAGTCGTTATTTTTGTTTTCTTTGCACACAAAGAGTATTGTCGTAGCTTCATAAAATTGCAGTTGAACCACTGATGTCACATGGACTATTTTAACGACGTCCATAATACGTTTCTGGGCCTGGGAATCTATAAGTTGCGTTGCTGTCTATGCAGGATCAGAAAGCTCTCGGATTTCATCAAAAATATCTTAATTTGTGTTTCAAAGACGAACAAAGGTCTTGTGAGTTTGGAACGACATGAGGGTGAGTAATTAATGACAGAATTTTCATTTTTGGGTGAACTATCCCTTTAACCTTCAATACACACAATCAAGAGAAAGATATAATTTCTACAAATGAAATATCAGTCAAATATAGGCTTGCACTGAATGTCATGTATATGCAGCCAGGATAAAACTGCTGTTTTTAGACATCCATAGTACTTATTCTAAATGAAAAAAAAATACTTGATTAAATCTCTAATCTGGAGCCTTTGTTCCATAATTGCAAATCCAGTCTAGCGCTGATACAATGTTCCCAAAAGACCAAGTTAGAAACAAATTCAGGAAGCAAATAAAGTACCTTAAACCATTTGCCCCACACCAAAGACATCATCAGGTCTGTTTACAACCCTCTGCAGTCTGAGTTTGAATCATTAAGCACAACTTCCCTTTCAGGTCACAGCCCTTTGGCTCTCACCCCGCAGCCATGAATCAAAATCCGTCACACTCTCAGCCACGATCTCTCAGGCATGCATTTCAATATTTTGCCATAAATTGGAATATTAATAATTTACTGGCTGCGGAGAGAATCGCTAATTAGAGGCTTCACATGCCTGTCTGGACAATGTGCAAAATAAACATCCTTTTGTTCTCTTTAATAGATGAGCCTGTAATGGCTTGGGGTGAAAAAAATACAAAAGAAAAGAGGGGGAAAAAAACAGATCTGTTTTTAGCGTTGCATCACTTTCAGCATGAATCAGCAGTAAGATCATCAGTTCGGCCGCATATTTATAGCAAGTGTAGTGAACAAGTGGTGTTACATTACATAATTTTACACTTGCACTGTGCTGTAAATCTGCAATGAAGTGCTCTGTGGTCAGAAATGAAATGCCCACAGAAAACTCGATTCTGTAGAGCTGTACACTACAACAGCATTATATGTCAAACAATTAGACACATTCCTATTTAGCCTTAGTCACGGCATGTTTATTGCTCTGAATTCGGTAGTGGTCTGACATAAAGGGGAAGTGAAAGGAGTCATGCATTGATTGAAAGCGGCTGGTAATTACCTTGTCTGACCTACTAATCAATGTATTGATCATCAAAACACTCGGCTCCAGTTTTGTGGATTTCACCATGTCCTGTGGCACAGTATGCAGATTCCCAGTGGGCAAAGGTCATTTGAAGAGCGATCAAATTCTTAACACAGTGGTTCGCAGCTCATTATTGACTAAGCCTTCAGAAATGAACAGGTGAAGGATTTGTGAATGCGTTCCTCACTGTGATTAATTGACAACGTGGTCTCATAAAGACCAGGCAGGAATGTATCCAACACTGACATCCATCGAGTGGGGATTGATGAGCAGTCTTTAACACAAGGTTAGCCATGACAGTTAATTACATTAGCTCCCTCATTAGCTGTTATTGTCAACTAGCCAGAATAGAAGACACAATTCACAATGAAATGAGCTCACGGGATACAAGATGAGCAAACGGTGCTCTAAGATAGATTCCTCTAAAGCCGGGTTCATTCACACAGCATGGTTTTGCTGTCTGAGACCAATTCTGAGGAACAGAAAACATGTTTCTTGTCGTAGGTCAAATGCTTTACTCAAGTGTACATTTATTATCACGATGAAAACAAATAGGGTTTCTGCTATTTTTATTATATTTAAATGTATTATATTAGTTTCATTTATATAATTTATGCATATTATTTGACAAGAACATTTTGCATAAAGCAAGCCATGAAAAGTGATTAACTTTATATTTGTTATCTATAAGCTCTTTAGAACAAAGCACCTTAATATTAGCAAGTAAAAAAAAAAAAAAATCATCACCATTCACACCAGACTTGCTGCTATGTTTCACACCCAAGGTTCGCCTATTCTAAGTTTTCTACATACAACTTAGTTTGGGCATTCATTTGTTTTAAACGTAATTCAATATTTTAGAATAGGCTAAGCAGACTTTGATAGCTTACTGTGTGGCATGTTGCAGATGGCTTATTAATTGCCAGTGAATCTTAAACGGATGTTCCACTATCCCCGAAATTTGCGCACGATTGTCTCATTTTACCCCCCAGTGACAGTTGCACAGAACTTTTAAATTGGTTGTAAAGCCGTGGTTATCCACAGCTTCATCAACTAAAAGGTTTTATAGGGCTAATCAATGTAAATGATTATTTTTGACTTAGTAATTATTCATAATCACAGATTTTACAGAAACACATTTAAAAAAATACCTAACATTTTAATGCAGTCACATAGACTCTAGCCACACAAATTGTAATATTTCAGTGCAACTGAATCCCAAATCCAACCAAAAAAAATATGCTTATGGTTGAAACTCCATGTAGGTCCCATACAACTCTCTGTTGGAAATTAATGACTTTTGGCCTGTTGTTTGTCTTTGTCAGAGACCGAGAAAATACAGCTTGTCTACAAAAAGTTTGGACAGTATCGAAATTATAAGTTGTAGTCATGCACAGACACTCTTCCTGTCAACAGGACGATTAGGACCAAAGACTTGGCAACGATGTGTTTATCAGTCTGATAAAAGGCAGTTGATGTCACACGGTGCGCTATGGCTTTTACCCAAGATCTTACTGGGATCATTTCTTACAGTCTGACAAGCAACAATCATAAAAGACCATAAACATCAGGCAGAGGACATCTGGAAAACTTATATGACAAGCTTGCGTCTGTTAAGTCACATTAACCTACAGTTCTAAATAGCACAAGAGACATGCAAGTATGGAAAGTAAAAAGTATACTATTTAAGTTGTATGAATGTCATGTATTATGGGCTTTACATGTCTCTTTGAAGGATGTTCATAATCACTCCATACTGATTATTCATGTTTAAAGTGGCTTGAGAAATAATCACTCTTTCTATCTATCTAAGAGTATGAGTGTTTATGACATGTCCTTCCAGAGCCTGTTGATGTGAAAAGTGTTTTTCAAGAGTTGTTTGCAGTGAAGAAATATAGATCTCATGCATTTTGATTCTGACCTGCTCACTGGAGCATATAGGCGGGTGAGCCGGTCAGCTGTGCAGAAACCCATCAGCTATTGAAAGGCAATCAAATAAGTGTCAATCTGCCTCTTTTGAATTCTGCCCAAACTCACACACACACACACACACCTTTATATATCATTTTCCAGCCTAGTGGTCTTGTTCATTTGAGGACCTTGTAGGAGAAAAATAATCTGAGGAAGCATTGCATCATTGATAATCAAAAAATAAAAGTCAAATTCTGAAGAAAAAATAAATAAAAAAAGTATAAATGTATTACTAATGACTCACTTGGTGGAATATTTAAATCCATCATAAAAATAATCTTTTAGCAAAATAATTACCTTGATTCACATGGCTGTCAATTTACAGCTTCCTGCTGCTTCATCTGATGTTCATAAAAAGAGATGCCACTGCCAAGAATTTGGTGACTCAGTCGAATATCTGAAAGATCTGAAATCAAGAGAGTGAGAGCAAGAGAGATTTCGAGCAGTCAAGACGCTTTCTCTTAAATCACAGACTACTTACTGGCAATAAGCTGCAGTTTTAATCAAGACAATGGCTTTATTTGTGTAGACAGATGGTAATATGCATTACAGGCCATGTCCATTCAGGTTTATACTATTCCAAGAATGTGTTAATTTAACAGTTGTTGCAAAATTGACTGAGAGAATAATTTAACAATTAGTTGTTCCAAGACAATTAGTATAAGAATGTGGTTTATGCCTTAATTGCTAATACAAAGGTCCCAGTTATGTATGACATCGCTGTAATACTCAAATGTGGGGAAGCACATTGGATGAGAAGCACCACATTGTGGCATACATACAGGTAGGGCAAAGTGCAGGTATCCCACATAGAACATGTCGTTCTCTATGTACAAACTCAAGTTTAAAGCAGTCAGTCAGTCAATTTAATAAAGCACAGGAAAAAAGCTACATAAAAGAAGTATGGGCAGAGTTCACAGGTTGGAAGAAAAATCAATATATTATGCAAATGTGCAAACTGAAAAAAAAAAAGAAAGATAAGAAAGATTAGATAAAAGAGTAGATAAAAAACAAATTTGGGGCTGACTGAGCTATTGTAGCCTATCAGGTTCTAACATATGACTCCCCAGATAAGATGCCCTCACAGACTCCTAAACCGTATTTTTATTTGTTGTATGCACATAGACAGTGCAGGTGAGTGGGTAGAGGGTCAACTCATTCACACAAACATCAGTGAGTGTAGGGTTGCACAACTAATACTGAAAATCAGACTGTGCCTTTTAAATTCACAATGACGTGGCTTAATTCACTCAAAAATGAAAATTATATAATTTACTCACCCTCATGTCGATCCAAATCCTTCTGCAGAACACAAAAATCAATCCCACTGACTTCCACTAAATGGACAGAAACAGTTGAAAAAATCTTCTTTTGTGTTACACAGAAGAAAATAAAGTCAAAAAGGTTTGGAATGACATGAGTGAGTAAATGATGAAAGAACCTTCATTTTTAGCATTTCATCTGATCTAGAGCTAATTCATCAGATTTTTTATTTATTTATTTTTTAACATTAAAGAGGTCTACAACACACACTCCTTAGTACCGCTGTACAACAGTTGTCATATGTGTGTGCAATTTTGAGTAAAACTCGTTCCTTCCTTGTTCCTCAAGAATACAAATTTACAATCATCAACAAAAATTAACAAAACAACTAACAAAATTAAAAATTAAAAAACAAACAAATCCTGTCCAAGGATCTAGTCTTCTCTTTGCCTTTCACTAAAAAGATCAATTTAAAAGCCTCTACATCTAGGGAAATTCTTCTTACATGTGAATGTGTTTACATTGCCATGTTTACATGCCATGGCTGAAAAGCAATAAAGGACAAGGGAACACTGTGTTTAATTTTGTGTGTTTGTGTGGGCATATGTCCACAGTGATAATACAGCCTTCTGCCACTGCGAGGGATCAGCGAAACCCTTTCACAGCAAATGAGCCAGGGAGTTGCTGACCAGAGGTTTTAACAGATTACAACTGTCACTGGCTGCCTTCCCATTTATTCAGCCCATCCACGATGGGAATATGGGATGTCTTTGCAACGTTATACCTTATTCATCCAGCTGTAGATATGGCACACAGGAACACAAACAGTTTACTCAAGCTATGACAGCACCTGGATAGCATTTTCACATCTCGAGGCCGAGATAACACAGTTTCGACTTATTGAGCTCCGCCATACCACAGACATGCATCTAGATTTTTCTGCTGTGCCTAAAAGCCTGGAAGGTCAGTCTTTATCCAGTCTTTGCCTAGAGGAAATCAATTTAGCTTTGTGTAAAAGCTCCATTTCAGAGGTAGGGTTTGCAGGTTTCTTCTAAGAAAGAAGCAGCGATGCAACAATCATCTAAGTTTTATAAGATAGAAGAAAAGGGATGATCTTGTTGTGCTTTTGACTCCTAAAAGAGCAAATGATCTGTATTTACAGTAACCCTCTGGTGGGAGATTTCCTCCAGACTTTTGAAATCTATTTTTACCATTCAGTGTACAGTATTACTCTATTATATAATAATATATATATTTGTTTATACACATACTGTATATGAGTGTGGTTTAGCAGAAAATTAACATTGCTGAAGAAAGTGGGAAAACACTAAATACACGTATCTACCATTTTTGTCCCATAAATACTGTGAAATATTTTGACAAATTCAAAATAAATTTTAATTGTAATGTATTGAAAATATATAAAGTATTTAAAAAATGTATTCCTGTGATGGCAAAACATTTTCAGCATCATTACTCCAGTCTTCAGTGTCATGTGATCCTTCATAAATCACTATAATATGCTGATTTGATGCTCAACTTTTTTTTTCTTATTATCAGTGCTGATAAGAGTTCTGTTGCTTACTAGTTTGGAGTAAAACAATTTACATTTCATGATTTAATGAATAAAAGAGTAGCATTTATTTGAAAGGGAAATATTTTGTATCGTTATAATGTATAAATGTCCCTACTGTAATTTATAAATGTCCTTACTGTCACAAAGGATATATTTGTTCACTGGATATTTCTAAAGGATATGTATATATATCATGTATATATATAAAGACAAATGTTTACAGACATTTGTCAAAGTTCAGCTTGTCTTCACACTTCACACCAGGTTTACAAAATGGCAGTTATTGATGAAGTATCAGTTGAGTGGCTTCAGATCAAAGTGGGGCTATGCGCTCCCCAGCGTTCAAAGTGCTTAGTGTGCTGACGGGGAATGAAGCTACAACATGATCTCAGATCTTTAACAACGGGTGGAGCACACACCAACTCTCAAATCAATTCAATGATGTGTAGCCATCCACATAGCAAAGAGAGCTCCCTCTCCCTCTCCCTCTTGCACAAAGCAGATTGAGATCACATCAGACGCTGAGCTCATTGACGGATTACATAATTCAACATAGCAGGAAATATCCTTTATTTTAAGCAGAAAGAGAAGGGAAGAGAGAATTATGTGTACTAGTCCAGCAGTGATCCTCCATCTGTTAGGACGAGAAAAAAAAGTGCATGACAACAGTCCATTAGATAGTATTTGTTTAGGATAGTTGGCCATATTGTTCGCTTTCTTGTAGGATTAAATTAATATTTGTTTTGGAGAAAATGACAGAGACTGAAATGTGTTTAACACATGTAACCATGCATAAAAGATCCACTGCCTGTTTGTTTTAAAGAGCTCTCCAGAAGCATATGTCTTCATTATTTGCAGGCCCATTTGCTTATGTTAAATTATTCCTGTAACCTATACTGATCCAAAATGTTTGTTATTCCCTCTTCTATAACTCACTTCTTTATCAACAGAACATACGCTAACCTCCAGCCACTGTGTTTTACATTATGCTAGACCTAATGCAAGGTAAATAACCATCCTTCTATTGTCTGCATCCCCTTTGGGAGAAGCCCCCTGATCCAGGCCTGATTTCCATTTATACTACATGTTACTCCGGGGTAGATTTTTTCAGCATTACTGGAGATGGTTGCATTGCCGGGGAAAAACTGTGAATACATCCATTCTGCAGTGACACTGCATGTTTCCCAACAACTGAAAAGAATGCTGAAAAATGGCAACGTGTGTGAGTCTGTGGGCATACGTTTGTGTTTTGAGAGCGAGTGGGTGTTTTTTGTGCCTGAATGCATGTGTGTTTGTGTGCATACGCATCGTATAGTGACTGTCACTGGTACAAGTGGGCAGCGGGAATATAATGGCCTCCCGATGGGACAGGATCAATTATTCCAACACTGCTTTTTAATACCTGCTGACATGTGAGGGGGGAATGCATTCAGTTGAGGCATTTAAGAGAGATACCTCTTCTGACAGAAAGAGATGAGACTGCTTTCTCAGAAAGGCTTGGAATGTGTTTTTTCTTCGGCTCTTAGGTGGCGATAGCTAAGGAGCGGCGAGGGGAAGGCCTCACCTAGCTGCCAGGCATCAGTGAGAAGGGAGTTCGAAAAGTAGGGGAGTTAAGGGAGGGAGAACTGTCAATCTCTTCCCAACCTGTTCCAGCCAGCTGGGATAAAGCCGAGGTTACGGTGGAAACGTCTGTCGGTATCCATTGCTGCCAGCATGTGCCTTTCAACAAAAAGCCCAGCAGACTGCGCCCAGCTCTACAAAGGCCAGCACATCTGCTTTATCTACCAGTCACCAGCCATTTACTTGTGAACTTGGTCAATGACCAGTTACTTATTTTTATTCTACATATCCACCTTTTTCCTGAACACAGAAGTCTCGCCCGACTAGAAGGGTGCTTTCAACACATTCTCACTCCCAACTCGTCACATACTGACGCTTGGTCAGGACCCCTTGGCGTCGCTTTATGACGCTCAAGGGTACCCCTTAAGCGTCATTTTTCGATGCACAGGTGACAGGGATGTCCTTTTAGCATCACTTTTCGACGTGCAGGGTCCACCATTGTTTTCAGTTGTTTGTCTTAATTTAATGGTTTGCATGCATTTGTAAAAAATATAAATAATTGTATATAAATGTATACTTTTAATTGTATATAAATGTATACTTTCATTTCAGCACCTAACCCCAAAAACCCCCTACCCTAAACCTACCCACTTCTGAACAATATAAAACATGTAGCAAGCAAATAAAAGTACAGTCTAAAACAACTCTATAATATATAAATGTCTTTTTTTTTTTTTAACAGCTCAAGCATACCTATATACATACAGAATGCTGCACCAAATAAATGTTTAAGGGGAAAAATGTAAACAATAAACCAACTGTATAGCTGATTCTAAGTGATCAAGGGCTTAGGACGTTCCAGTTCAGCCCATTTAAAGGGTTCCGCCAGAAGTGAGAATGTGTTGGTGCTTTACATTTCCGGTCTCTGGTGTTTCTAGTCAAATTAACGTATCTTCCATTAAACCTATGAAAATGTTTTTTAAAAGCACATGGTGCCACAGTTTAATCACTTTACAGTGTCACAATGACTGTCTTTTTGAAGTAACTCACCTGTCATAGTTTAATGAGTGGGAGGATGACATGAAGCGACACAAGATTAGCTGTACTGAAAACAGATGTGCACACATAGCTCCCGATCGGGGCGAAGTTCACTGGATTTTGTCCACAAAATGATATGAGTACACCTTATTTTATTATTTCACACGCAGTATTTTAACTTAAGACTGGAACATGAGAGCACCCAAACGGAAGTTTGAATCCATCATGGTGGTGCTCATCGGTTACTCCGGAAAAAGATGGATAAAAATATATCATGCAACTATGCATAGGTAAGAGTTGAATACACCTCTTCTATAATGAGCACATTTTTTATTTCTGTATTAAAATACAGTCATATTTGTATAATACAATGAAGCTATTGTTAAAAAAAGAAAGAAAGAAAGAATAAAATCCATGTGTTTCAACCAAAAACAAACAACAGATTAATAGCTAATTGTATCTGTAAAAGAAAAGATAAAACGTGAAGAAAAAAAACACATTATAAAAAATGTATACCTTGAAAAATATATTTTTTTTAATGTGCATTCACACATACACTACCAAGTCAAAGGTTTGAATTGATTGATTGATTGAGTGATTAAGTGATTTATTTATTTATTTAGAAGCCTGTTATATTTACAGTAAAAACAGCATTACTGTGAAATAGTATAACAAATGAAAGACATGTTTTATATTTTAATAGATTTTAAAACGTTCCTGATGCAAATCTGAATTTTCAGCAGCCATTACTCCAGTCTTCAATGTCACATGATCCTTCGGTTTTATTGATTGTACCATCACATGAAAAGTTGTTAAATATAGGGTTTTTGCAAATTATATACAAGTTTTTCAAAACCAGCATAAATACAATGCGTAGGCTGATTGAGAAGGCGTATATTGCACGTGTCTTAAACTAGTTTTTTTTTTCTCTCTCTCTCTTTATCATGGACATTTATGTTATATTGACCCAATTAACAATCTTTAAGCCCTTTTACTTCTTCACATTTCTACTAGTTTAAAACTCATATTTTACTCTTTATAACACTTAGTGGCTAACAGCTGACTGCTGACATAAAGCCCAGATCCAAACATCAGTGGGAGGAAAATTGCTAAAGCATTCTCAATGCTATAGAGGCAGGCCCACAAACTCAAAATACCAGTCATTCATTGCACTCTAAAACGTACCATGTCTACTGTTGACACGGTCGTCTAATATATCAGTTTCGCCCCTAAACGTTTATGTTTTTGTATCTCTTAGATTCGCAATCTTCTTTAACATAATCATAGTCTGAGGGGGAAAAAAAAAAAAGAGAGTTATGTGTCAGAGAACACAAACAAGACTCTCAGGTAAACAAACCAGCCTGCTGTGCATGCAAATGCTGCTGCACAGACAAAAGTGCTTGACAGCATGTCCTTCCATTGGGTATTTCTTTGAGAATAGATTACTCTTATCTCTCATGTCACTTCAGTCACATCTTATCCTTGTGATTTGTAACTCATTTAGACTGGCAGTCAGTGCCAAATTAAAACATGGCTTCCGAACTTCACATTCATCAAACTAATGCAATACAGCGGGTTCATTGCACCGCAATACTAAGCATTATTTTGCGTCTGTAAAGCATGGCGTAAACTATAATTTTTGATGATGTGACACAGCCACTGACTCCCGAAGCCCATTAATTGTCTCTTTCCAAATAGTGCATTAAAACATTGCTTGCTTCTTATATGCGTGCACCGTCCTGAGTAGTCATTAACGGACTGTGCAATTGAGTACAAAAATAGCTGCATTTTCAGGTTATCAAATGAAGCATTAGCAAGGAAGAATTTTAGATTGTGAAATGACCTACAGTGGTCGGTCCTGGCCAGTTCATTTTCAGCATGATGGAAATGGAAGAAGATAGTGGCTGCAACCAGCCATGCATATGGAACAGAGTTTTTACTATGTAATACTGTGTAAAGTCCAATCATTAAACATGCAGAGGGAGATACATCTATCACATCCATGTATTCTGGGATCTAAATGATTCCCCACTGTACACATGTTAGAGAGCACACAACATCTTTATCACATGCTAATCTTGTTCTAAAAGCTGCCTGATATCCTCATCCATCAAAAGTATATCTACATGTATTCATACTCATTTCCACGTTCCCTATGTGTTAAACTTGAGTAATAGAGTAGCTGGCATTTTCTAATCTCAGATGTGCTCAAGTATCCATCACCAGCATCCCAGCTCCCACCTGCATGTCATCACTGTACTTCAAAAATACCTTTTTAAAATCCATCACTGTACTTCAAAAATACCTTTTTAAAATCCATCACTGAAGCCTCTAGATCTTTTAAAATGTGTTTGCATTTTTTTTTTCTTGCTTTACTAATAATAACTGGGATTTTTATAGTTATAATTATACATGACAATATAACTGTCTTGACTTGGCTTTTAACAAGATTCAAAATATAACCACATAAATAGAAGAAACATAGGTAGCTTTGGGGGAAAAAAAAATCCAAAATCAAGTGTATTTCATGATGGAATATTCTGAGGCGGCAAATGTATATGTATATTTAAAAAGTGTTCAAAAGTAAACACTTTCACATTGTTACAAAAAATGTATTTTGCAATTATAAGGAATGTTCTTTGGTTCTTTCTATCCGTCAAATGATCTTGAAAATAGTGTCACGAAAGCATTAAGCAGCACAACAGTTTTCAATATTCATAAGAATAAATGTTTCTTGAGCACAAGATCAGCATATATTAGAATCAAATTCAGCTTTGCCATAACAGGAATACATTACACTTTAAAATGTATTTTAAAATGTGCAAAAAAATGTATGCATAAAATAGAAAACAGTTATTTAAAACTGTAAAATTTCACAATTTTACTGTTTTTTTTTTGTTTGTTTTTTTTGTTGTTGTTGTTGTTGTTTTTATTATTAGGACTGTGTATAGACACATTCATGTATCATCACATACTCCTTGCTGACATGAGTATCAATACAGCTGTGCAATTAATTTTTGGTGCCACATGCTAACTGCTAATTAATTTGTTTAATGATAAATTACCAGCAATGCGAATATGATTTCTTAGAATGTATTATATTAGTACACTATAAATTCTAGTAATAGAAGATACAAGCAGCAAACTATGCAGAATACTGTGGGGGTGCACCCAATATTCACAAGAAACCTATCACTACCTATACTGTTGCAGGACTTCTATAATGCAGAGGTCAGGCCACTTCCTGTCTAGCTAATTTCTTCTGAGAAAAAATTTAGAAATGTATTATTATTGTATTATGTATTATTATTGTATTATGGCCTCTGTATCTTGATAAGTATTGTACCATTACTTTGTTGTCAATACATGGCCATATTTGTGATCAAATAAACACAGTCTTTGTGAGCATAAAATACTTCTTTCAAAAACATTTTTAAAATCTTACCGACCCCAAACTTTTGATCTATAGTTTAAATCTGTCAGTTCTACTGGATTCA
Source organism: Sinocyclocheilus rhinocerous (assembly GCF_001515625.1). Lineage (NCBI taxonomy): Eukaryota > Metazoa > Chordata > Actinopteri > Cypriniformes > Cyprinidae > Sinocyclocheilus > Sinocyclocheilus rhinocerous. The sequence goes on along the minus strand of NW_015660496.1, from coordinate 562,780 downwards.
CCACACTAGGCTTTTTAAATATGCACAATTATTTTGGCCCAGCAATGAATACAGGCAACAGGATATTATATCATGCTGTAGGCATTCTGTCTTTAATAAATAATTAACCGATAGAAATACAAAATGTCAAACACTTCCCCACAGCACTGCAAACTGTACAGCAAGTTTATTTTCTGTGTTCAGCCAATTTTTGACATTTAGATCTTCTGTTGGTCAAATCTACCTGGGTTGTTGGGTATATTAGTTATGCACATTGATTAAAACAGCAATTAATTGTATTGCTTTAGTCAATATGTTTATTTAGAATACATTTTTGAAAGGGATGTGTCCTTTACCTCTCCTAACAAACACTCATCATCCAAAAATGACAATGAAGGGCAGGGTGCGAACTACGGGGGAGCTAGGGGGAGCTCGGCTCCCCTTAATAAGGCATGGCTCCCCTGAAAGCGGGATTTGTGAAATTTTGGGGGGTCTCAAAAAATATTGACAATGTGTTATTTTGACGTGCAATTTCAGTTTTGTGTAATGTGATCATCGTGGATTATTATGTGTAAAATTGCAAAAATATCATTCATTCATGCATGACGGCGATTTAAACCTAATTCACTTCAATAAAGATAACTATACATGCTATTCTTGTCATGAGCATCAAGGTGGGGGGGCGCTGCGGTGCAAATTCCACTCATATTTAGTACATGTTAACTCAAAGATTCATAGAAAAAATATAAACGCTGGACTCTGTGGTCGATTCTGCGTTAAGGTAAGGCATGTTATTCGCAATTATGTGTTGTGGCTGGGCTATTTGTTGTTTCACCTATCAATTCGTGTCGATAAAGTATAATAGGGTAAATCCTGTATAGTGATTT
>NW_015660496.1:553927-558845 GCF_001515625.1 Sinocyclocheilus rhinocerous | reverse complement strand
GATGCTGAAAATTCAGCTTTGCCATCACAGGAATAAATTACATTTTAAAATATGATAAAATAAAAAAAAATATTTCAAATTGTAATAATATTTCACAATATTGCTCTTTTTACTGTATTTTTGATCAAGTAAATGCAGCTTTTGTGAGCATAAAATACTTCTTTCAAAAACATTTTTAAAATCTTACCGACCCCAAACTTTTGATCTATAGTTTAAATCTGTCAGTTCTACTGGATTCACCACACTAGGCTTTTTAAATATGCACAATTATTTTGGCCCAGCAATGAATACAGGCAACAGGATATTATATCATGCTGTAGGCATTCTGTCTTTAATAAATAATTAACCGATAGAAATACAAAATGTCAAACACTTCCCCACAGCACTGCAAACTGTACAGCAAGTTTATTTTCTGTGTTCAGCCAATTTTTGACATTTAGATCTTCTGTTGGTCAAATCTACCTGGGTTGTTGGGTATATTAGTTATGCACATTGATTAAAACAGCAATTAATTGTATTGCTTTAGTCAATATGTTTATTTAGAATACATTTTTGAAAGGGATGTGTCCTTTACCTCTCCTAACAAACACTCATCATCCAAAAATGACAATGAAGGGCAGGGTGCGAACTACGGGGGAGCTAGGGGGAGCTCGGCTCCCCTTAATAAGGCATGGCTCCCCTGAAAGCGGGATTTGTGAAATTTTGGGGGGTCTCAAAAAATATTGACAATGTGTTATTTTGACGTGCAATTTCAGTTTTGTGTAATGTGATCATCGTGGATTATTATGTGTAAAATTGCAAAAATATCATTCATTCATGCATGACGGCGATTTAAACCTAATTCACTTCAATAAAGATAACTATACATGCTATTCTTGTCATGAGCATCAAGGTGGGGGGGCGCTGCGGTGCAAATTCCACTCATATTTAGTACATGTTAACTCAAAGATTCATAGAAAAAATATAAACGCTGGACTCTGTGGTCGATTCTGCGTTAAGGTAAGGCATGTTATTCGCAATTATGTGTTGTGGCTGGGCTATTTGTTGTTTCACCTATCAATTCGTGTCGATAGTTTAGTACGTTAACTCAAAGATTCGTAGAAAAAATATAAACGCTGGACTCTGCGGTTGAGTAACTTTAACCGTTGTTCATGTGAACTCAGACAGCCTGATGCTTTGTTTATAGACTATTTGTGGGTGGCTGTTTGTTGTTTCACCTATCAATTTGTGTCGATAAAGTATAATAGGGTAATCCTGTATAGTGATTTATCCTATATAGCGCTTGCATAAAGCAAGTAGTGCATACACTTGTAGCTGTTATGTATCTTTGTAAGTCATTGTAAGCCCTCTTTTACTCCCCCCCCGGTTATAAAAAAATAAAAAGTGAGCTCCCCCAAAGTTCACGGTATAGTTCGAACACTGATGAAGGGTGCAAGATTTTATTTTTCAAAGGTGAAAAATGTTTCTGGAACTGAGAAATTGGCTGCACAAGAGCCCCTGAAACCTGCTGATCTCAAACCAGGAACCAATATTAGAAGTCGGAAAGGAAAAGATAATATCCTAAACGTAAAGTTTTCAGAACAACAATAATGATTCAGTCTGCCCAGACTAACGCAAAAACAACACTGAAGCAGGCCTATTAAAATCAGCCAAAACATCTCCAAGGTTGCTAAGCTGAGAAAATGGGCTCGTGCTTCCCCTTCATCACAAATCAACATCTGACCTTTAGAAAAGAGAGAATATTTACATTACGCAGCCCATATCGATTCACATAAGCCTTTTCATTTATTCCCTTTAGCATATTTTATATTAATTGTTAAAAGTTCTCACTAGAACTGCCACTGGAGCTTATTTGCATGCAAGAAGAGTATGAAATGCAAGGGGAGGTGAGAACATTGCTCTGCATCAAACACACCAATCTGACTGATCTCATGTACTTATGTCATCACGGCTCAGCGCAGACTACATTATGACAGGTCCAATTAAAATCAAAAACCTCTGTGGAACTTCTCACAAGCACAAATAGTATTCTCAATGGGCTTGCAATCACAGAAGGTGGTAGAAAAATCATCTCAGCTAATGGTAGATGACATAAAACTAAGGCTTGATGATTTTGCTCCGGATGCCAGGCACAGCACTTTTTGTTTCTGCGGCACATCCAATCTACTTTATTCATTATGCACTCCAAATATTCCTTCGGCCTGAGTCTCGGTTAGTCAGCATGCAAGGTTGAATGCCAATGCTTTACCTGCAGCATGTAAAATATATTAAAATATATTGATAGTCAAATGTAATTGCTTATCATTTTTAAGTTTTCAAGTTGTCAGACATCATGTAGTGATCATGCAGTCACTTCAGACCACTGAACTAGATACTGTGAGATGTGGGTTAAGTGATGGAGTGGGACAAATGCCTCCGAGTCTCACATGACCTCTGTCTCATCTTCAAAAGGGGAACTGTAGTCAGTGAAATTTACACATGTAAAGGAGAGACCTCAAGGGTTTATTCACTTGTCTCAATAATGGGCTAAAAAAGTACATTTGGCACTCAATCCAGATCTCATACTCTACGCTCTTCTATTGCTTTTAGGGATTCCATTGAAAATCACCAGGCATGGCGAAAAAATTGATTCCCTCCCAAACCACAGGCCTTTTCTTCTCTTTCAAGCTTGAATCCATCCTGAAACTCTCAGTGGGTAATGAGAGGTGTGACAATATCATGTCAGCACTTTCATTGGTTGATTCCTTGAAAAGTGGGCATCACATATTCATGATGTGTTGAAAGTGATCTTTGTCAAGCACAGCTTATGACATGATAAGGCTTAAAATCTGAAATGAAATTTAAAGGCTTGATTTTTTTTTTTAATAAGGCTGTATTACAAAGTTGAGTAAAAACCTTTTGCCTTATCTTCAAATATGTTCCGTGCAGTTACATTATAGGTATACGTTGGTATATTACCAAAAAAAAGTAACATAAAAAATTATGTTATAGGTCAAAATAATGATTTTGCCAGACTGTTTTGGCCACTGCTCAAGCAAAAAAAAGATCTTACAAAAACTCATAATGCACAAGAAAAATAAGAGATGAATTGTCCTCTGTTGGCTCAGCATGTTCAGAAACAGTTATTATTTCTGAAATTCTGTGTGGTGCCACTTACTTAAAATCTGTGAACTGATCAAGGATTTAGCCTTTGTGAATTTTAATTAGACATGAACAAACATTTCTTACTGCTTTAGTTCAGTTATTTTTTGCAGTTTAAATAAATGAATGAATGAATGAATGAATGAATGAATAAATGAATGAAAATGTACCTTTATTGCCTCCAACTGATTACAGGTCAACTACAATAAGTAAAAACTTTATATTGCAAAGTGAACCCCTATACACAAAACATACACCTAAAAGAGAAGCAGATGAAACATTAAGAGTATTTGGTTTGTGACCAAAGCTAACAACATAAAATGCATACTTCTGAACATTATTTCTCTACTACAGCACAGAGACAGGAATAGGTTGCAAAACAAACAGCACTCTTTATCGCTACATATGCACAAACATACCTCTGCCTGCAAGCAACAATAGTGCAACAGTAGCAATCCTTACTCCAAAAGGAAAGTAATGCCAAAATAGGACAGATGAACAAGTGGGTATGACATACCAACAAAATGCACAATGACATTTATTAGTGTCATGTTGATGAAGCCTAATTATCAACGTTCACAAGTCATGGCAATGAATTAACTTGCAGGAGAGAAGCAACTCTGCATTGTAAACAGTAAAGACAAAACTGAAGGACCATTTCACTGAACATGAAACTCCAACATAGTAGATGGAAGTATTGCACCCAATGGTTGCCACATGTCACAATATATAACACAGTGTGAAGCTACTAATGCCGCACAAAATCATGTTGGAGGAAATTACAGGCAAAAACAAGACACTTCACCCACAACTGAAAAAAGTTAGCTTGTCAGTGTGGGAGCTTTTTTGGAATCTATAAAAAAGACTGATGTTCGACACCCCAGGCAACAGAAAGTTATTTTGTACACTTTTGTACAGTTATGATTATGAACTCTCTCTCCGCCTCCCTACACTTGTGTTTTGAATTTTTGAGGTTAAAGATGATTTATTTTTATGTTTTTTTTTTTATTATAATATTTTTATTGTGAATTATTTTGGCCACTATAATCTTGTAGTGAAAATCTGATATTGTGAAAGTTCTAACTGCCATCAACATGCAATGACACAGACCATATAAAGCATTTGAATATTGAATCACCTAAATATTGATCTGATCTGAATATTGCTTGACTAAAAATAAAACATACTATTTCAAACATTATGTTTGTGGTGTGAGTAAACTTTATTAAGTGCATTTTAGTAACTGAAATCATTAATATACCAAACTACTAAAATCAGTTTGTTGACCTTCTGAATACTACTATATATATATATATATATATATTTACATTATGAAGCAAATGTGATGGCGGCGACGATGATGGCTGCCTCCGTGGCGTGCTCTGCAGTTGTTTTTATGTTTTTGTTAGTTTGTCCTGTCTTTAGTTATATCCCTGCAATCAGTTTCACCAGAGACGAATTGCTGGACATTCGGCAGTACACACCACCCTATATTTCACCGGTTTTCGATCCCGCGGGAGTTTTGCTCATTCATTCTCGTCAGTGTTTACATTCCTCTGCAAGCGCACGTGAGCTCGGCTTTACAGAAACTCGCTGATCAGATCACAGCGACAGAGCAACAACACCAGGACTCTGTTTTAATCATTCTCGGGGACTTTAATAAAGCCAATCTCTCCCGTGAACTGCCAAAATACAGACAGCACATCACATGTCCCACCAGACAGTAATATATATTGGATCACTGTTACACCACAATAAAGGATGCATATCACTCTGT
>NW_015660496.1:550262-552961 GCF_001515625.1 Sinocyclocheilus rhinocerous | reverse complement strand
ATTTAATATATAAACATAACATATTTTTCTGAAATATATACATGCATGTGTGTGTACTTGTATATACATAATAAATATGCACAATACACACATATATTATGTAAAGAAAAACTTATTTTGGATGCAATTTAATCGCGATTAATCATTTGACAGCACTAGTAAAAACATGTACACACTAAGTGCATTCGTATCAAATATTTGGTAACACTATTTTACGGTGTCTTTGTTACACGTTACATGTACTTACTATTATGATAATAAATTATGCATAATTATATGCAAGTAACGCTAAGCCAATCCCTAACCTAAATACATGTAGTTAATTAATATTGCTCAGTATTTAAATGTATAACTACACTGTAACAAGGACACCTTAAAATAGTGTAACCAAATATTTATTTGAATGTAAGTGCATAGTAGTTACAGACACGTAATATTAAGTGGGTTCACTAAATAATATGGCGTATACTTCAAAAAAAAAAAAAAAGAAAGACAGCTTGGACAGCATTTTACTTGGGAATTGCTAGTAAATGTAACAAAGCATGTTTAAACAATTTACTTAAATGAGACATTTTCTTATAAAAAATACAAAAATTATGTATTTTTTTTTTTTTACCATTAACTATTATTTTGTGAACTATTAATACAGATAATGTGTTGAACAAGAATATCTAAACATAAGTATAATATAATAACTCTGACAGACAAATGTTTTATTGAACATAAAAATATTGCTTAAATTCAGTGTCTGAATTGTAAATGAATTAACAGTCATTAAATTAATTAACGGATAAAATATGGAGCTATTACCAGCCTGAATAGCTTTAAATTAATCTTGCATTTATATATATATATATATATATATATATATATATAACCAGATTAAATCACATTTGGTAAAGAGAAGGCCACACGATACATCAAAGTTCATCATAACAGCTTTTCCACAAGCTGAGGTAAATAATAATAAATAGAGTAAGGGAATACCGTTAACCAATTAACAGGTTTTTACTTAACATTTTTACAGTATCATCATTAAAATTATTTTGATTTTTTTATATTGTAAGTAATATGAGAATCTGAAAAAAGAGAATCTGATAATCTGATCATAAGTGGTCACTGGAGATGCATGTTAATACCAGGTGTAAATGTCAATCTGTTTCAGCTGACCACTTGTGATCAGATCACCCGAGACAGATGTTAACACCAGGTGTAAACAGCAACCACGGGAGCTTCGCTGAGACCCAGCATTTACAACCAATCTTGTTGATTGCTTCTAATCAGCCTGAAAAATGGAGATGATCAGTGTGGGTTAATTTATTTGTTTGCTTGTTTATCCAATTACTCGATACAACACCTTGGTTATCCCAATGTCATTATGATGCAAATGATCAATCTGTCTGTTTTTTAAATCAATGACCAACTAAACTGTATGGCTTCACCATTCCCAGACCATTATTGTGAAGGTTTTGGTCTGTTTTTTTCATCTCCGAACAATATGCTCCCAAGCAAAACACTTTCCAAATTGTTTATCTGCCAGCAGCCAGAACACAGCATGAAAAAAAGTTTTATTTGTATCTTTCCCCCTGTTTCTCCAATGTGGCAGCGCTAGAAAGCGATCTCCTCTCTTGGCCCTTCATGTCAGAGGATGTTTAGACGCGTCACTCGCATGTTCTTTCATCTCCCACTCACTTTTTCCTCTGGATTAGTCGCATGGCCAGCTGTGTCGAATCAAAGTGCTCAGCGGGTACATGCCCTGACCATCATTAATGTTCCTTGCAGATACTATGTGGCACTCATTGGGCTCAACAAATGTGACATGCAAGCCATGCCAATGGACAGCAGATGAAAGAGTATGCAGCATGCAAGGAGAGCCAGGAGTGCTTAACCCTTATGTGCTGTTCCGGGTCAATTTGACCTGATTTGATTTTTTGAGTTGGCGGAAATATCAGTTAACTTGTGTGTGTGTTTTTTTTTCTTGAAATTTTGTGACTTTTTTTTTTTGTTACATTCGTAACAATATTTTAATGCTCTAAGGCTACTCTACAGAACCAAAATAATAATATTTATTGGTTGTATTTTGTTATTTTAGTTTTTTTTACTATGCTATGAAGCAAAAAAAGTAGCTTTCTCCCACTTATTTCAATTTGACCCGCATAGGTAGCCATTCAAAAGCAACTGTACAGACACAAAATAATTGTCAAGTCCTCAACTCTAGTCCTGAAGTGCCTCCTATTGCCAGTTTCTTGATGAGTTTAACAACTTTTTAATTTGTTTGCGAAAACAAATCTGTTTAATACTTGAATTTAATGTGAACAGCTACTGGTAGCCAGTGCAAATTGATGAACAGAGGTGAAGAGATTTTGTTAGCACTGCACAGCGTTTTGTGGTCTGCAGAGACCTGCGTGTTCGCCTCTCTTGTAAGCACTACATGCGTGAATCGGTGAGCGGGGCTAAACAGGCAGCGATGTAGAAGCAGGCATTGATCTTCTTCTGCGGAGGTGATGTTTAGCCACACACGAGCTTTCGTTTTGGCAGATTGGCTTCAATATAAGCTGTTTTTAGACTAACAAGAAAGTTTTGAGTTCTGAAACTTACAGGATGTTTTTATAATACAGTTACCTCTTATATGTGACCCTGGACCACAAAACCAGTCTTAAGTCGCTTGGGTATATTTTTAGCAATAGCCAAAAAAACAT
>NW_015660496.1:544955-549774 GCF_001515625.1 Sinocyclocheilus rhinocerous | reverse complement strand
GTAAGTAAAGATCATGTTTCATGAAGATATTTTGTAAATTTCCTACCATAAATATATCAAAACTTATTTTTTGATTAGTAATATGCATTGCTACGAACTTCATTTGGACAATTTTAAAGGCGATTTTCTCAATATTTTTATTTTGTTTGCACCCTCAGATTCCAGATTTTCAAATAATTGTATCTCAACCAAATATTATCCTATCATTACAAACTATACATCAACATACATGTATAAATCTCAATTTTAAAAATTTGACCCTTATGATTGGTTTTGTGGTCCAGGGTCACATATGTCAAAAGATCAAGGGAATTTTGATTTCTCGGTTCATAACTATTTAAAGCACTGTTTATTTCATTTGTATCTTTGTTCTGTCATATTTATTTGTTCTGTTGTTTGTCGTTTGTTTTCTTTGTTCTGACTGTTTACTTATCTTCAATAAGCTTCAATAAGCTTGAGAACTTTTTTATTTATATAAGGCTAGTAGGGTGTAGTTTATTGCTTAGTAATTTGCAAAATAGCCCTAAAAACCAACAAGAATTGATAAGATTGTGGATCATGACTGAAAAAAATTAATACAATATTTTTGCTGTATCACCCACCCAGAGCTCTCACATGTGCCGTTTTTTTTTTTCAGGGAAGACTCAATTTTTAGCTTGAGCATGGAGAGGGTCACTCATACAGGCGTATCAGTGGCTCTATGAAGCTGTTGATATGCTCTCATCTCCACACGGGCCTTCATCATTGGAGTACACATTCACAGCGCATCAGCTCGCACACCTCAGCAGGACTGCTTGTTAAGTCTGCTTCGACTTTTACAGATATGTTTTTAAACTGCTCTGGGGAGCAAGTGGCAGTGCGAAAGATAGAGGCTAATTGATGAGAATGTGTACTGGCAGTCTGCAGAGTGCACAACGGCACAAACAAGCAGGTATGACCGGTAATTTGACAGCTTCTGTGTTTTAACTTCCCTTAACTCGGCAGATACTCTCACAACAAACCACATGAAACATTGCGCTACTGCGAGACGGGTATCTCAAAGCCCCGGCTTCACATATATCCTGCATTACCCAAACGTGTTTGCTCTCTTAGCATCAAAGACTGTGACAACTGATGGGAGGAAAAAAGAGACCGTAGGTGGATGAAATGCCCCTGGAGTGTGTTAAGTCACCCAGTCTAATGTATAACACGTACTGAGCATATTGATATTCCTCTAGCTCACTCCATCAAACTGAAAAGACAATAAAAGAGATGAACAACAACGTTATGGTGGGAGGGCTCTGATATAGATGGGTCAATGACATATAAGAGTGTTTTCAAAAGGAACAAATCTTTTAAAAATCTAGTTTAAAACACATATGCCAAGTGCTTAGAAATCTACTCTTTGTATTAATGTGGTTTCACATGGTTTTTAAAAACTTTTCATTTAATGACAAATACTTTTTTACTTATTGATTACATGGCATTGTTCTTACATCTTGAATACATGTTAGTGTACACATTACTTAAAAAAACATCAACAACAACAACAACAACAATAATAATAATAATAATAATAATAATAATAATAATAATAATAATATAAAAATAAAAATAAAGATTTTAAAATATATTTTAAGATATTTTTTCCTTCCCCTTGTATATTTCTGCATTCTGGTTGGACCACATAATGTTAGTTTTGTGGGCAAAAGTTTGTGGACAAAAATATTTTAAAATGTAACGTAAAAGTAGGATAAATAAAAAAAAAAGATTTTACCAAACTAATTTATTAGATTTTTTTTTTTCAAATATTATAAATATAAAATAGTATACAAAATATAATTTATTATCATTATTATTATTATTATTATTATTATTATTCTCAATTTCTATCCATTTCTCTTTGTTTCTCCAGTTTCTAGGCTCTTTTATGAGTAAGATAATTAAATGATTAAAAACTAAAATCAATATTTCATGTCCATGTGTTTATTTAATTGTTAAGTGGCTGTGTAATAGTAATAGTGGGAAAATGTTTAGCCAACTGGTCATTATCACAAAATACAGGGCTGTCAGGAGTCTTGTATCACCTTATTGGGATCTATTTTTGTGTTAACCTGCTTACATTATTCTTTATTTCTTTCTTTGTCAAAGCCTATTATTACCTGCGTTTGGCCCTCGGCAAGTGTTAATTTTGTACTCTGGTACCAGGCCTGTATCAGAGGGAGGTGAATTGGACCAGGTGGTTGCTCAGGCACGCCATAATTCATCACTTATATATAATTCATAAATATAAATAATATTGTCACAACTCAAAACACACAAAAATGTACAGCTTGAACTAACCTTAACTTAAATGTTAGCTTATTAGATGCAGGCATTGACAGTCTACATGGAAATCACTATGATATCAATTATTTAATTTCCTGTACGCATGTATGTATGTATGTATGTATTTGTTTATTTATTAAATTTTTCTGTACAAGTTGATTGGACCAACTTAGAATTTTTTTATTTTTTATGTAGTTTCGAATAAATTACTAGATTGAGGAAAAAAAAATGTGTGTCACGTTGCTGACCCAGGTTTTACTTCTAGGATGGTTAAGAAAGCTAGCGGTGAATACAGTGTTCACCTTCCCCGCCTGAACAAAGCTAAGGTCAATGGAGTCTGATGTGATAGATGGGAGACTACTTACTCATGCAAATCCAGAGCGAGCGCAGCTAGCCATGCCAAGCTTCACGCCCAACTCACTGCTCAGTCAGGGGTAACTAGACTCACTGGGCAATACTCAAGTAAAAGTAAAAGTACACCATTTTTAAACTACTCAAAAAAGTACAATTACTGATAAAAACGACTTAATTACTGTAACGTGAGTATTTGTAATTCGTTACTTCACTCCCCTGCAAATCATACTGCAAGAACGGGGGGAGTGGATGAAGCGGAGGATATGGAGAGAGGGGAGGGTGAGGGAGGGAGCCAAACTCACCTGGTCCTGGCTGTTTCTCTGCCAGCTGAACAGCTCGGCCTGCTCAGTGCCATCTGAGGCTAGTGAGCTATGATGCTGGCCAGGCCATCCTGCCTCTAATGGTCTGCATTGTAGGCAAAGACTCTGGGCTCTCTCCCTATCACTCTCTCTTGTCCATTCACACACTCTCATGCCAGAAGCCTAATCTGCTATCAGCAAACCCCTACTCCCTCGAATGAAGCAATCTGCTTGGCTATTACTGTACATCACCTAGGATATTTTTTTTTCTCTCTCCCTCCCATCAGCAAACCAGCTGTAAATTAGCACAGGGAAACGGGGCATTTCTTATACTGCTAGCAAGTTGTTTAATGATCTGTGTGCTGCTTATATCCATCTTATGCTATAATCAAGGCTTCCGACTTTTTTTTTTTCTTCCCATCACCAGTTAATTGGCCAAAGTGTGCGTCAGAGCTTGAATGATCTGAGGATAATCCAGGTTATTTTGTGTCTGACTCTCTGTCGTTCAGTGTTACATGGCCAGACTTTGACTATACATACAAAATGAGAACATAGCACATGTGAGCTGTGTTATATTCATCTTGCAATTAAATAAACATGCACACAATGATTTAATTTGAATGTGGAAATTGTGCTTCAACCACATAAAAAGCAAACAAACATGATGAACACAACCAGCAGAAAAGCTTGCAGATGCCTTATGAGAAAGCTAATGTATTACCCTGTTCCGTGTTTGCATGAGAGCAGAATAATTTTCAATTACATCACTGCAGGATAATCAAAGTGTCACAATACGCTGGAGCATGGAAACGAGGAGACGAGGAGACGTGGAGATTTCACAAAACGAGAGTCTTTAATAAGCCAAAAGGGAATCACAGAGCACAAGGAAGACATTCACAACAAGTAGACCCGACGAAGAACTAAGGAACAGACAGGAACTTATAAACACAGGATAATTACAAACACAAGTGAGCGGAATCAATCACTAAACAAGAACAGAAAACATGACCAAAAAAGGAAAACAGGAACTAAGACAGAGGTAAAACACGACAGACAGTCCAGAATCCTGACATTACATCCTCGCGCCGTAGAACAACAGAGGGGGGGCACGGGTGGGAACATCGGAGGAGGCTCAGGAGGAGGACGGACACCCGGGAGGGGGCCGGCAGACAGAGTCCAGGGAGGAAACAGGAGGAACTTGGAGCAGGAGGAGCCAAGCAGGACCCAGGCCACAGCCATAACGGTGGCCCACGGTGGAGCCGACGGAGGGAGGAGCCATGGAGGAGGAATGGCCGCCGACTCCAGGGGGCCGACCAACGGCGGCGGAGCAGGTGGTTGAGGAGCCCGAGGCGGAGACGGGGAGCCAATGAGCCAGGGCAACGGGGAGGATCCCGAGGTCCTAGGCGGAGCAGATGGGGTCGGTGATCGACGTGAAGGCGTGGATCCGGGAGGCCGCAGTGGAGCCAGAGCGACAGATGACTGAGGAGGAGCCGAGAGGATGAAGGAGCCTGATGGCGCTGGAGGGACGAATGGACGAGGCAAAGCCAGAGGAATGGAGTCCCGAGGCGCAGGATGGTCGACGCCAGACCAAGGCGGAGCCAGAGGGACAAGGGAGCCTGGCGGAGCTAGTGGACTGCCGGGCCACGGCAGAGACGAGGGAGCTAGGAGCCATGGTGGAGCCAACGGGTCCACGGGCCGAGGCGGAGTCCGGGGCTTAGAGGCTGGAGGCGGAGTCAAGGGAAACTCCAGCCACGGCGACACTGGAGGATGGCAGTCCCACGGATCTCGCACCGCATAGATGGTGGGCTGAGGGCGAGCAGAGGGGCTGCCAGACGACAGCGGAGGAGGAGGCAGGAGCG
>NW_015660496.1:535604-544859 GCF_001515625.1 Sinocyclocheilus rhinocerous | reverse complement strand
AGGAGCGGGTGGGAGGGAGGGAGGGCATTTGTGAGCCTCTTGGCTTTCAGGCTAAAACATAGGAACGGGAGCCCTGTCCTCTTTGGTGTGGCACAGCCGCTGCGCCATACATAGCTCACCCTCAGCCTCGGTGCAGGGGGCGGAGCTCCTCTCCGCGCTCACACCGTCCTCGACTTTCTCCCTCGTGGTGGGCATTGTTGCCGGCTCACACACCTTGACTGACGTCATTTGCAGCTCCGGCTCTGTGGCGATCCTCAGCACTGTCGCTCCGTGCGGCGATGGCTCATCGGTCACGGCGGGCTCCGGCTCTCCGTCAGCAGTGGGCTCGGGCATGCGCTCCGCGCATCGGGGAGATGGTGGGCTGGGCACTGGGTCGGGGGTGGAACTGGCGAGATTCTCCTGGGAACAGGCGGGGAACAGAGATCCATTTCTCGCCTGTGTCCACTCCGCAAAGGTGGCGAAATTCGCTCGAGGACCATCTTCGGACGACTGCACTCTGCACGAGATGTTTAAACTGGCATCATAGAACACACAGAGCGCATCGTCCGGGTAGCTGGTTAGAGCAGCGAGGACCAGAAACAGTCTAGTATGGCCCTCAAGCGATCTATCCCCCTGCTCCAGCAGGAGGAGGAGGTACTCCGGACGGGAGAGAGGATCCATGGAAACTACGGAAACAAAAAACACTGAGGAAAAAACGGAAACAAAAACAGAGGGAACACACAGAGGTAACTGTAGGTAACTGGTCGGGCCTTCTGTCACAATACGCTGGAGCACGGGAATGAGGAAACGAGGAAACGTGGAGATTTCACAAAACGAGAGTCTTTAATATTCCAACAGGGAATCACAGAGCACAAGGAAGACGTTCACAACAAGTAGACCTGACGAAGAACTAAGGAACAGATGGGAATTTATAAACACAGGATAATTACAAACACAGGTGAGCGGAATCACTAAACAAGAACAGGAAACATGACCAAAAAAAGGAAAACAGGAACTAAGACAGAGGTAAAACACGACAGACAGTCCAGAATCCTGACACAAAGGAGGTAATTTGAAATTAAATGTACACATATAAATATGGCATCATTTTCTATTATGTAATTAAGGCTATAAATCAGTATTGAAACCACATTAGATGTACAATTTCCGAGGTAAACACACATTGAAATGCACATGTAATAAGCAAAAACACTAGGCATTTGAATAGGTTATGTGCTGTTTCCCATACAGTGCCTGTGCAAGAAAAAACATCTAAAATAAGCCTAAATTAGTTTAATCCCAGTGACCTGGAGTCAGCATTTTGTCATTTTCCACTTGTTTTGATGAACATGACACAATATAAAACTACATAAAAAGACATCATATCGTTATGCTGTGTGAAAAACTAATTTATAAGAGTTAGTGAAACTGAAGGTGTTGGAATAAAGATGAAAGAGATTTCAAGGTTACCATCAGGGCTCCTGGAGTGGTTTACCAATTATTTCAAGTAAACATGACACAATATGTAATCAAATATTTTAAGGATTAAACACACATCACGTTGTTTTTTAAGCAAGTGCACAGTTCTGAGGCTAACTGTAGACTGATTAACATAAAGGCATGCTGGACGAAGTCAAGTTAGAACTGAATAATCTATGTCTGTTATAGTCTGACTTCACAAAAATTTAACTAGTGCAACTGAAGTCAGATTAAAGCATTTGCTTTATATTTTAAAAAGACACATTGCTGTTTTAGTCTGGCTAAAACTGTGTGTAAAATGCATGTAAACGTACACTAATGTTCAAAAGTGTGATGTTTTTTTTTTTTCTTGAATATTTTGATGATTTTTTTGTTTTGTTTTGTTAAGTTTCTGAGAGATGTCTCTTACACTCACCAAGGCTGGATTCAAATATGTAGTAAAAACAGCAATGTTGAGAAATTATTACTACAGTTTAAATATATATTTTTTAAAATGTATGTTAATATATAATTTACTCCTGTATTGGAAAAGTTGAATTTTCAGCTGTCTTCGGTGTCACATGATTCTTCAGAAATCATTATAATATGCTGATTTGCGGCTAAAGAAACACTTATTATCAATGTTGAAAACAGTTTGTGCTGATTAATTATTTTGTGGAAAATGTGATACTTTTTTTAAGGATACTTTGATGAATATAAAGTCACATTTGATTTAATAATGTGTTATTGATTAATAAAACAAAAATAAAAGCATTTCTTTATAAAAATGCTCACCTCAAACTTTTCTGTGGTAGTGTATTTACTGACGTTATTGTGGAGCTGACAGATGTTTGAAAAAGTTTGTAACTTGCATGTATTGCATAAAGATCTTTCCAAAAGCCACGCACTTGAATAGAAAGAGAACATCTGATCAATATGTGCATACGCTTAGTAATTATTTGTTTATGTTCCACTGGCTTATTCATCTCAGTGCTCTCAGACTTTGTAATAACACCTCAGTGCAGCTGAAGGAAGTTTGTTTTCCCCTTGAAATGCAGCATTTTATTTATCTTCTGTTTCTCTGTCTCAACACATATCAATAAAATGTACATTCTTGGATTCAGTCACAACAATTTTCATGCACTGTTTGTGGTGTTCTGGCTATAGTGCTATATAAAATATATAAAACAAAGTAAAATACACTGAAATGGCATTATTTGCAAGCTGCCTTCGGGTCCAGTGTAGTTTCTAACTACACAGTCCTTCAATAGCAACCTCTTTGCAAAGAGGTTGCTGAAATATATTGTGACGTGTTCACAAAACAACCCGCTCCGAAACACGTTACACTGTGAAGGTTAGACTGAAATGATTGTAGACCTTGTTAAAAATAAACTTCAGCCACTCATCAACACAGCCAACCTTCAGAAGGATAAAGCAGATAAAGCACAGCCAGAAAAAGCACAATGTACACAATAGCTACTTTTTTTTATCCGTGCACAAAAACTGACAGTGAATTTGCCTTTAAATAAATAAATCCAGTCTAATGAGAAATTGTAATATAATGTCCCACTGTAAAGAAGCAGAATCTCAATTTCCATCCCAGGTGATACATTAGGATCTCAGTCTAATAAGTAACAGCAAGCAGCAGAGGTGTGTTGGGATTTGGTGAGCACAGAGCAGCATATGGTCCAGCATGTTGTCGTGGGAGCTGTTGTGAGCCTGAGTGCTCCTGTAAGCAGCACTGTTTGTGTCACTCAGCTTCGAGAAGAATAGGCCTCTTAAAATGCTTGACCCTCCTACAGATAAAACTCGACTCTTTGGGTGCTCAAGAGCCTTGCCAGAGCGTGTCTGGACTGAAGCCAAGCCTGGCACAGCTCTTTCACCTGTATTTACTGGATGGCTGATTAACCAACATATCCTCTGTAGAACAGCAACGGGGAGGCTGAGAGATGGGGGGTGGGGATCCCACAATGGACACCATTATTACTTTATGGACGGATCAAAGCTGTATCCTTAAAAGAAAGTCATTTTTATTACAGCAGTTAAGGCACATTACAATTCAAATAAAGGTATAATAAAATAATATTTTTATGATTGCTGTTATATCTGAAGCCAGAGCAAAAGCTATAGTCAAGTCAAAAGAGATGTGCTTATGCCTTAAGACACTCTCTAAGGAAATATAGTTCCTATAATGATGAGTGTTTTTATTAATTTTTAATATTTTGCATTTTAAATGCTATTGATGAAAGCATTTTGTTTAGAAGGCAGAAACACATCAAACTATTTTCCCGTATTCTCTCTAAAGGCGTGTTAAATTTGCTGGGTCTGCAGTCAAACAATGGAACCAAGTCATCTAAAAGGCTTATGCATTTGAATTATGAGATTTCCTTACATTTGGAGAAGTAGGAAAAATATGAACAATAATCAGTGACTCCTTTATATGGGCTATAATATTGTTCTGGCAAGGAAACTGAGGCAAGACAACAAAGGAAGACTTTGACTCTGATCAAACGTCAAGAAGCAGTTCTGACAATACAGTATATCTGACTTTTCTCTGTAATTTAGAGACACACTAAACAAACAAACAGAGTACAGACATGATCTTTTAAATGCAGATTACGATCAGTCCAAAACCATGGATTTTACTGTTCAAAAATGTATGTTGTCTTTCATGAGTCAAGTAAAGCTTTCACAAGATTAACTTATTAATGGATCAGAACTCATGCGCAGCTGTATGTTTATGACATAAGAGGATTTACTGTATCTGCAGCCACGTTCTGCTATGTTGTTGTGTGTCATATCAAGTTACTGTACATCCAAAGCAGTGTTGTAATTTTTCAATAAAATTAAAAGTATAAAAAAAATCAGTAATTAAAATAAAGCTGAAATAAAATATATAAATAATAGATAAAAATACTAATATTAATAAGAAATGGTGATTAATTGGAAACTAACTTATATAAGCTAAAGTACTAAGGTTACTAAAAATAAAGCTAAATAGAAATAAATAAATAAAAACTCATAAAAATGTCAAAATTACCAATGAACTGAAAATACAAAATAGCAGCTAATTCAAAATATTAAAATATAATAGTATAAACAGTAAATAGTATAAATATCTAAATAACATGATCCATAGTACTATTTTCTTGTCAGTAAGAAAGTTTCTGTTTATAATTTATTATAAAATTTGGTTCTCTGCTATGTGCTTCAGTAATTAAAAAAAAACAAGTTAAGTTATGTCAGCTTGAAAGCAATACTGGTTAATAAAAACATACATAAAATAATCTACTGGCTCAAGAACTCTCCTATTTATTGAATATTCAAATATAAGCAAAACACCAGAGGATATACATAATGACTTGAATACTGATCACTGAGTCTGGATCACGTGTCACATCATTAATTGCTAGATATTATAATTAATTAAACTATGCTAATTATAAAAGCAGATGTGTCATGAAAAATAATTTAACTCAAATTTTGATTACATTCAGAAAGAATCAATTATTATCATACAAGGTATTTTAATAATGCACATTATACTTTGATAATAAACCACAGCCTGTTATAAGGAATCCATGTCAAAGCACTCAGCTAAAGTTACATATCAACAGAAAAAAAGCACAAAATAATACCAAGATACAATAGATTGTTTATGTTTCACTTATCTGAATTATTAAAGGAATATCTCAACCAAAAATGAAAATTTCCTTAAAATTTACTCCACGATGTATGTAGATGAGTTTGGAGTTTGTTCATCAGAACAGATTTGGAGAAATTTAGATTTGCATCACTTGCTCACCAGCGAATCCTCTGCAGTAAATGGGTGCCGTCAGAATCTGATAAAACAGCTGATAAAAGCATCACAATAATCCACAAGAAATCTACATGACTCTACGTGTTTCTAAGAAACAAATCCATCAAGGCATTTTTACTTTAAACCATCGCTTCTGGCCAAAATCCATAATAGTCCATAATTATAATAACATATGTTTAGAACTGTTTTGGATGGTTTTCACTTGTAAATGGTGCTTGATCTGTGCATATTTACTCCTGATTCAGACAAGATGACTTGTTTTTTTCCCCTGCCGGAAGCAACAGTTTTATGTTAAAAACATTTTAATGATAAACTTGTTTATAGCATACATGCAGCATTTTGCTTCACAAGGTCATTGTGACGTTTTTATCAGCTGTTTGAATTCTGACGGGACCCATCCACTGCAGAGGATCTGTTGGTAATGTAATGCTAAATTTCTCCAAATCTGTTTAGATGAAAAAACAAACTCATCTACATCTTAGATGTCCTGAGGCATAGTACATTTTTATTTTGTGGTGAACGATTTTTTTTAATTAGATAAGTGAAAAGCGAAATCAGAGGTGCCTGTTGCTGCTCTTACTCTGTGTGCTGTGGGTCACACTACCCACTAATACTCCATATCTGCTTGTTTGTTCACCTCTGATTTCCCTCTACTAAAGTAGGCTTGTGTTCATCCAGGCATCAAAGCTCTGCCACCACATCCAGTTTCGATGGGAGACTCAGCTACTCGACCCAAACCTCCACAGACCTCTCCAAAGCCTAGCCGAGATCAGATGATCACTGCAAAACAAAACCCCTCGTCATAAGAAATCTCATATGTGGGATAAGTGTGGGTGTCCTTTGAAGTGCAATAAAGACACTAGTCCCTATGAAACAGAGGAGGGCTGCCCTCTAACAAAGAACCATTTATTTACTAGCTCACAAATCATGTCCCCAGTAGTCATGTTGAAAGACCAATTAATTTGGTTTTAAAGGGTTTTGTTAATCGACGACTAAGGTGGTACACACATTGTCAATGACATTTAAGATGTAATGTGGAAAGAGAGCACCTTAGCTATTACTAATTAGCACTTCAAAGGAGCTCATGTCAACAGCACTTTATTGCCAGAGGTTTTATTACCGACATGTTTACCGTCTGAGGTGCTTTGTATATTAAAGTTTGTCTTTCCTTGCCATTGCTGCCATCACAGACAATGACTGGTGTAACATAGGCTACATTAAGACGGATCAAATATAAACTGAAAAGCAGATACAATTGTTTAAAAACACCCTTCTACAATATATAGCGCATACACAAACACACACATAGGGTTATTTTAAAACCATTTTTAAAAATCTTTAAATAAAATACAAAAAAGGGATTAATTTCAGATAGTTGCCATGGCAACATTTCTCATTATAAAATATAAAATGTACCAATTTTCTGCCCATAGTGATAGATATTACAAATATGGCCTGTAGTGCTGCAGTTTGATGAGTTGTCTGCTAAAATTTGCCTTGAAATGAAAATTCACCCTATTGGCTTTATAATTGCAGATTTTAAGAATTACGTTATTGATATGTTGTTTACTGTAATTTAATGCATATTATACTGTCAAAAACAATAATAATCTTTACAAACTATAAATGAATAGGAACATATAACACTTCAGCTTCACTGTTTTATGATACAAAAGCTCCAGCGATAACTTTGTCAGCAGTACAAAACAAAGTTTCAAAATCAAAACGGGACTGAGAAAAAAACAACAAATACCTGTTCAGTCATGCGAGCTCTGGTACTTTTCAGATTTAAAAAAGTAACGCAAAAGTAATTTAACGCATTACTTTCCATAAAAGTAACTAACATACACTGAACAAAATTATAAACGCAACACTTTTGTTTTT
The DNA here is from genome assembly GCF_001515625.1 of Sinocyclocheilus rhinocerous. Classification (NCBI taxonomy): domain Eukaryota; kingdom Metazoa; phylum Chordata; class Actinopteri; order Cypriniformes; family Cyprinidae; genus Sinocyclocheilus; species Sinocyclocheilus rhinocerous. The sequence goes on along the minus strand of NW_015660496.1, from coordinate 537,718 downwards.
GCCCCCATTTTTCATGAGCTGAACTCAAAGATCTAAGACTTTTTCTATGTACACAAAAGGCCTATATCTCTCAAATATTGCCTCACGCAGTGCAACACAGTGAAGTATCGAAAGGGAACTGCACATTTTAGAGTGGCCTTTTCTTGTGGCCAGCCTAAGGCACACCTGTGTAATAATCATGCTGTCTAATCAGCATCTTGATATGCCACACCTGTGAGGTGGATGGATTATCTCGGCAAAGGAGAAGTGCTCATTAACACAGATTTAGACAGATTTGTGAACAATATTTGAGAGAAATAGGCCTTTTGTGTACATAGAAAAAGTCTTAGATCTTTGAGTTCAGCTCATGAAAAAATTGGGGCAAAAACAAGTGTTGCGTTTATAATTTTGTTCAGTGTAATTAGTTACTTTTTTTAGGGAGTAATGCAATATTGTAATGCATTACTTTTAAAAGTAACTTTCCCCAACACTGCAATGAGTAAAATCAAACAATATATTTCTGATGTGAAGCAAAAGATTGTTGAACTTATTAAATTAGACACACAAATTAGAAAGTGGCTGCAAGAAAACAGCTAATGCATTAAAAATTCCACCATCACGGCAATAAGTTAAAAAATTCCAATAAACAGAAAATGTTACAAATCTGCCTGGAAGAGGACGTGCCTATTTGGCAAGGAAGATAGTTTGAGTGGCCAAAGACTATCCAAGGATCACAGCTGGAGAACTGCAGAAAAGTAGTTTCAGTAGAGTCTCAGGGTCAGAAAGCCTAAAAAAAAAAGTCAGCACCTACATCACCACATGTTGTTTGGGAGGGTTTCAAGAAAAATCTCAAAGGATTCACAACCTTCTTTGATCATATTTACCAAGGGTATGAATAATTTTGAGCACAACTGTATATACCCTAAATATATATTTAAAGTGAGTTTTGAGCTATCTGTGCAAAGGTGAAGCTATTTATATAGATCTTACACATACCTATTCAAGTGTGATTATACTTTATGGGTGTAAATATAATTCCACATTTGATTAAAAATGCTCTTTTTACAGAAAATGTTAACAGAATGGCAGAAGTAGAATCCAAAAGAATGATGATCACAGTTAGTGTAAAGCTGTTGCTCAGAGACAATAAATAAACAAACAAACAAATAAATAAATAAACAAACAAGCTTTTAATTTGTCCAAAGATTTCTTTCAAATTTCACATAACCTGATCATAGATAATGTTTCATAAAAACTTTCAGAATTTCTCAGGCTTTTGATTTTATAGACTGTGACACGGATGTATTCCATATATATATATACAGTATATATACTTTTTCACAAATATTTGTGAAAAATTTATTTTCACAAATATTTAATGTCAATAAATTACATTAAAAATATAAATGTTTCTTGAGCACCAAATCAGCGGCAAAAACAAGTGTTGCGTTTATAATTTTGTTCAGTGTAATTAGTTACTTTTTTTAGGGAGTAATGCAATATTGTAATGCATTACTTTTAAAAGTAACTTTCCCCAACACTGCAATGAGTAAAATCAAACAATATATTTCTGATGTGAAGCAAAAGATTGTTGAACTTATTAAATTAGACACACAAATTAGAAAGTGGCTGCAAGAAAACAGCTAATGCATTAAAAATTCCACCATCACGGCAATAAGTTAAAAAATTCCAATAAACAGAAAATGTTACAAATCTGCCTGGAAGAGGACGTGCCTATTTGGCAAGGAAGATAGTTTGAGTGGCCAAAGACTATCCAAGGATCACAGCTGGAGAACTGCAGAAAAGTAGTTTCAGTAGAGTCTCCGGGTCAGAAAGCCTAAAAAAAAAAGTCAGCACCTACATCACCACATGTTGTTTGGGAGGGTTTCAAGAAAAATCTAAAAAAGAAAATGCTCTCATCCAGTATATTAATTTGCTAGACACTACTAGAACTTCAAATGGGGCTGGGTTCTATGGTCAGATGTCTCTTCAAACTCAGAGGTTGCAAAAAATATTGAATAAAAGGGCATGATTACATGTGCCAATGTGTATTAGATATATATATATATATATATACATACACACACCTTGCTATGTGTACTGCGTTAGGCTAACCGAGACTTGTCATTTACACA
>NW_015660496.1:530261-535322 GCF_001515625.1 Sinocyclocheilus rhinocerous | reverse complement strand
TCAAAGGATTCACAACCTTCTTTGATCATATTTACCAAGGGTATGAATAATTTTGAGCACAACTGTATATACCCTAAATATATATTTAAAGTGAGTTTTGAGCTATCTGTGCAAAGGTGAAGCTATTTATATAGATCTTACACATACCTATTCAAGTGTGATTATACTTTATGGGTGTAAATATAATTCCACATTTGATTAAAAATGCTCTTTTTACAGAAAATGTTAACAGAATGGCAGAAGTAGAATCCAAAAGAATGATGATCACAGTTAGTGTAAAGCTGTTGCTCAGAGACAATAAATAAACAAACAAACAAATAAATAAATAAACAAACAAGCTTTTAATTTGTCCAAAGATTTCTTTCAAATTTCACATAACCTGATCATAGATAATGTTTCATAAAAACTTTCAGAATTTCTCAGGCTTTTGATTTTATAGACTGTGACACGGATGTATTCCATATATATATATACAGTATATATACTTTTTCACAAATATTTGTGAAAAATTTATTTTCACAAATATTTAATGTCAATAAATTACATTAAAAATATAAATGTTTCTTGAGCACCAAATCAGCATATTAGAATGATTTCCGAAGAAGGATCATGTGAGACTGAAGCCTGGCTGCTGAGAATTCAGTCTTGACATTGCGGAAATAAATTACATTTTAAAACATATTAAAAAGATAACAGTTATTTTAAACTAAAATTATTTCACAAAATTGGAGTTTAAGAAACGTAATAATATCATATACGCATTAGAAGCATAAAAGGAAACTTCTATTAGAGACTGTGATTGTTTGACCATACCACTGCCTGAGTTTGTTTTTTAGTCTGTCCTCACTCAGCACTCCCTTCAAACAGAGTGTATATGATATCAGTGGGGGGAGAGGATAGAGGTTATATCCATGGACTGAACTACACAGTAGTGTTTGTTTTCTGAGTCGGATCTATGTCCATCAGCGGTCAACCCCCACAGAGAGAGCTCTGGGTCCCAGGCCACCCCTTTCCCCCTGCCGCCTTCGCTGTCACCTTTCTGCTTGGCTGCACCCCTTTGGTAAATATACCTCCAGAGTCATGCTCTGCCAATATTTCACACAGCCAGGTAATACATCAGCGACCATCCTGTCCACTTTATTTGTCTTCCCTCCATCAGTGCAAGGCCTGCGTCCTCAGCACTTGGCTTCAGAGCAGAGGATACATTGGTATTATTTATGTGTTGGACTCCAGACTTTGCAGGGGGCCTTCAGTGCCCAAAGTAAGACCGCTGTCAGTACAGAGCACTATAAGGGCTCCTCTGGGTATCAACATCAGGCGTGGGTGACAGCAGCCATCTTTTATTCCACACATACAGGCCTTATACTCCACACTGTACCTCTGCAGCTGAGCGTTATAAACAGCTTCCTCTAAAATGACTAATGAACCATAAAAGCTTATCACCTAAATGCAATAAACCTGTGGGGAACAGTTTTTCCTCTTGGTATGAGCAAGCATGGTTTGTGTAAGCTTTACTTGACTACAGATTCTTGCAACTAATGCATGCCATTTGGAATCTGATGAGGTAAAGTAGGCAGTGTCAATGCTTATCAACTCATGTATAATGAAATAATTAAAAGAAATATTAAAAATGTGACTTATAAAACAGACCACAGGCTACCTACTGTCTGAGAGACAGATTGACAGAGAAAGTGTGTTTCTGTGTGATTAGCATCCTGCCATACAGTCTCTTCAAATGTGCACAGGATGAGTTTAACCTTGCCTGAGGTGAAAAAATACATTTTATTCAAAAAAATGTTGTTTTTTTTTATATTTATAATGCGCCCCTGGCATCACAGCTTTCCAAGCCTACACTAAATGTTGCTTAGAAATAGTGTCAGCAATGATAAAACATGGTTATGAGCGAGACAAAACTTGATGTAAGATTTTGCAGGACTCTCCTAGTAGTTACTTACTGCTATAATCTTTCACAGCATTTGACTTACCAGTTCATTTTAGTTCATTATTGATTTGTTTGTGTAAAAACAAAGCCAAAAGGCTACAGATGATTAAGAAGTCTTGCATAACTTTTTAAAAATGTATTCATAATCCTTAAACTATCGGGTAAAAAAAAATAATAATATAAACTTGAAATGGCTTTTTTTTTTTTTTAGAGTGGCTGACTAACTCCGAATAAATTACAGGATCTATAATTGATTGAGGAAAAGCACCGAGTGCCATAGACCATCGAGACGTGGACGAACTCCTGGACTTCATCAACAGCACAGAGCCCAAGCCTGTCAACAGTGCCAAGGCTGCAAAACGGGCACGGCACAAACAGAAGAAAAAGGTGCACTGTTCGTTTTCCAATTTAGTTTTGTGTATAAATGTCCGGAAAATAGATAATTACAGCTGTCATTATTTCTGGTTCATTTGTTACATCGGAAGTGTAAGATCCTGAATTCTGAAAAAAATAAAGAATTCAGAAATAAATAAATAAGCACCAAATCAGCATATTCAAATAAATTCTGAAGGATCATGTGACACTGAAGACTGGAATAATGACTGCTGAAAATGCAGCTTTGCCATCACAGGAATAAATTACATTTTCAAAGAAATTATAATAGAAAACAGTTATTTTAAATTGTAATTATATTTCACAGTATTACTGTTTTTAATGTATTATTTGTCAGATAAAGGTAGCCGTGTTGAGACTTCTTTCATTTTTTTTTTTTTTAATCTTACCAACCCCAAACTTTTGATCAGTAGTGTATTGCATTTAAGAACTCACCAAATTCCATATTTTTAAGCAAGGTCACACAGTAGAATATATCATATAAAGTGCTTACAGAGCACACTTGCCTAATGATCAATAGCTTTTAAAGCTGTTTTTGAAGAGAAGAGCAATTTTAAAATCATCATCAATAAGTTCACTCCCTCTTTCTTTAGACACCAGCACATTCTACAGTACATCGCAATAAGACTGTCTGTATGTAGCCGGCCTTGATGGGGCTTTCATATTCATCATCAGTTTGGGATGACCATAATTCAGGAGCCAGCAGGCATCTTGGGAATGATGGTGTATGTAAGAAACACAAATGGATGAATATTACAAGACTTTTGGTGCACACAGAGGTTCCAGCTGAATAAACACAGACTGTGCATCTGGCCCTGTCCCACTTTATGCTTTCTGCCTGGCACTTTTATCGGAAGAGAGAACTTAACGTGACTGCTGTGCTGCCATACTGTTTAGTCTAAATGTTCAGTTGGTCCCTGTCCTCAAAAATAATGTTATTTCAATCATGCGCTAATTTTCAGGATGTGTTTACATACAGTAGTTGGAGTTTATAAAGCCCCCTATGAACAATTCTGAGCAAATGTCATCTCATGTCGCAATGTAGCCCACACTTTATGTAAATAGAATGTTGCTTCTATTTTCATTTGGGGGATAAATATCAACAGATATGACTATTTGCATGTGTTGTAAAGTGTTTATCAAGCCTAAAGTAAATATGATTTTGTATAATTTACACTTTGGTGTGAAGAGCATGTTGCCATTTACACCAGCCATTTATTTGCATTTGCGTGTTTGTTCATTTAGAGGAAAGACAAATTCTGTCATCATTTACTCACCCTCATATTATTTTCAATGCTATTTTCCATGCAATTACGAGGAGGCACAAATGCACCATGAAGTTATTATACAGTAAGTGCTCCATATGATGCCAAGTTCATGAGAGAAGTAATGATATCTGTTTTGTGAATAAATAAGTCTCTAGATTCAGATCGTGTAATGATTCAGTTGAACTGGTTCATAAAATGAATCATTTATAAATCACAATTATTTGGTACTTGACAACCTACTGAATCAATGATTAATTTGCAGTATTTAACATAACATTTTGGGATGTTTATAACACAAGTTATTATATGACTTCAAAAGACTTGAAATGTAAATGGCAAGTCATGTAAGACCAATAATTTGATACCTTTTGGGTGCTTGATTTGTTTTCTTGACGTTTTAAAGCTCTAATGCTTCAGTTCCCACTCATTGTAACTGGATAGAAACATCAATCTGCACAGCAGATTCTTAGATTTTCTAAGAATTCTTAGAATTTAGATTTTCCTTAGATTTTCTCCTGCTGTGTATCATGAAAGTAAGTAAATGGGTGAGTAAATGAAGAGCAATTTTCAAAAGTTTGGGGTTTAGGAGATATATTATTATTATTATTTCTTATAGAATGTAATACTTTTTATTAGTAAGGACACAATAAATTGATCAAAAGCGACAGTATTTTTGAAACTTTTGAACCTTTGAACCTTCATCAAACAGCACAAAGGTGATTATAATAATAAATGTTACTTGAGATGCAAATCAGCATATTAGAATGATTTCTGAACGATAACGGGACACTGAAAACGAGAGTAGTGGTTGCTAAAATTGTATCTATTGTAACTGGTGTCACGCCCCTGGACTGTTTGTTGTGCTCTGTGACCCAGTTTCTTCCCCATGTGTTCTGCTTCCCAGTTAATTAGTCATTCAGTACACCTGTGTTTGTTAATTATCCCTTGCATTTAAGTTCGAGTCTGTGCTGTCTGTCCTTGTCCGAGATTATACGTCAACCCTGGTGTTTCCTGTGCTCCTGTCTGCCCCGTGTAATTCCTTGGATGTTTGGATTAAAAGACTGTTGTTCGTGTACTCCTGTTCTCCTCGTTCCTCGCTCCTCGCATTAGTCTAAATTGTGACTGAATCTCGGACCAAAATACAGTTACCTCCGTGTCTCCCCTCCGTTTTGTTTCCGAGTTTTTTCTCTCAGTGTTTTTGTTTCCGTTGTGTGCCCGTATGGATCCCCTCCTTCGCCCCGAATTCATCCTCCTCCTGCTGGAGCAGGGGGAAAATTCGCTCGAGGGTCATACCAGACTGTTTCAGGCGGTGGCCCATCTCACCACCTATCCGGACGACGCGGTATGTGCGTTCTATGACGCCAGCCTCAACACCGCGTGCAGAGCGCCGTCGTCCGAAGATGGCCCTCGAGCGGAATTCGCCGCGTTTGTGGAGTGGACACTGGCGAGAAATGGATC
>NW_015660496.1:519117-530209 GCF_001515625.1 Sinocyclocheilus rhinocerous | reverse complement strand
TCTGGCGTCGACCATCCTGCGCCTCGGGACTCCACTCCTCTGGCTCCACCGCGGCCTCCCGGATCCACATCTCCGCATTGGTCGCCGGCACCATCTGCTCCGCCTAGGACCTCCGGATCCTCCCCGTCGCCCTGGCGCTCGTTGGCTCTCCATCTCCGCCTCGGGCTCCTCCACCCCCTGCTCCGCCGCCGTTGGTTGGCCCCCTGGAGTCGGCGGCCATTCCTCCTACATGGCTCCTCCCTCCGTCGGCTCCACCTTGGGTCGACATCATGGCTGTGGCCTGGGTCCTACTGGACTCCTCCTGCTCCAAGCACCACCTGTCTGCTCCCTGGCTCCTCCCTCCGTCGTCTCCTTCCTGGACTCTGTCTGCCGGCCCCCTCCCGGGTGTCCGAAGAGAGACCGAGAGAGGCTTGCAGGGCGTTGATAGCACAATATTGTCCTCAGCTCCCCACCCCCCCCACCCCCCAGCAGGTTCTAATCGTTTTCTCAAACCCCATCTGAGACAAGCATCTGGATTTAGGTGTGCGGAAACTGTAAGGGTTCAGCTGGAACCCTTCCAGAGTATACCATTACGCTCAGGGACTCTTCCTCCTCTGTGAAAGCACCATTTATCCTCCAGCGGTGGGGGTTCAACACCACTGGCCAGACAAGCACTTTCCAAGGGCCTCATCCAGACCATCTGATAACAGCCGTGAGATCTGCTCTAATGGAAGCTTGAGTCAGTGCTTTCACAACTGTCCTTTCAGCCAACTAAGTGGAACGCAACCTGCTGGTTTAGGGTGGTTTGTTCTTAAATAGTTTGTTTCTGTGCCAATATGGATGTTTTGATACAACAGAAAAGTGAGAAAAACATAGAGGTCTATGATATACCTTTTCTTTGAACGGCGTAGCTGACTCCAAGATTTTTTATGTTTTCCTTGTATTGTTCACAGAATTCCTATCACCAGATGTGCAATTTCTTGGCCTCTGATACAGTGTCAAAGAATGCCCTTGCACAAGACAATTTACAAGGAATGAATTGAAATGCCAGAGTAGCCAATTATTTTTTCAGAAAACACCTCACGATCATTGCATGGAGCTGCCAGGCTCCTGTGGAAAATTGTCAGAAAACCCTTCCTGAGACAGAGAGGGCCATGGAGAACCAGCGTGGAGCCCAATAAATAAAACTCATTGAGCCCTCTCCGCTCATTACCTTGTCATGCCAATAAGGAGCTCTCTCAGAGAGATGTATGGCACAGTAATTAGTCGTTCTCAGCTTGTAAATTATTTATTCCCAAAATACATTTCAAGTACAAGCAAAATTGCACAACAAGCATTTGAGGAACTTATGTATTATTTAAATCTCGATTCACAAGATGCAGGGAGATAATGGTGTTCACTTTTATCGTAAGAGTGAAAGCATTTTTAGGCCAAGAACAGATCTATCTATCTATCTATCTTATCTATCTATCTATCTAATGTCTGTCTGTCTGTATGTATGTATGCCTGTCTATATTTTGTAATGATCAGCATTTTATATTTAAAATGTTGTTCAGGCTAATTTCACATATTTACCTTTAGAATATATTTAAACAGTATAGAGTTTTAATGCCAGACATTTATTGGTTATTGGACATAACAAGAATTGGTATCGGCTAGAGAATTAATATCCATGCATCCTCATTCTCAAAAAAATGTTTAAACTCAATCTAAAGGTCAATAAATTAATTATTATTATCTTTTTTTTAGTTTGACCTTGTCAGCTTTATAGCAGATATCTGATGTTTAGAAAGAAATTGTTTGAAGAAAAGATTTCAACTGATTTGTTTCCAGCTGAAGATGATAAAGAGATAAATTCCTGCCTTACTCAGAAGAGGATGGATAATGTTTACATAGCCACTTTGTTTCAACAATGAATTTATCGGCAACTTTCAGCATCTAATAAAATATTCATGTGTCCTCCTTTCGCTATTACAGATGACTTTATGGGCACAAGACTTTATATAGATGGAAAACTTTTTCTTTCACTAATTGAAGAGCGCCAGGAAGCGTGAGATACAGCCATCGTGTCTGTATCATCGTGAGATACAGCCACAAAGTGCGTGAGGAGGCAACCTGATGGCACAGGCATCCAAATTGGCAGTGCTTTCTGTCACAAAGCGCAAAGCAATTAAATATTTAATGAAAAAGGGGCCACATATTTCCATCCACCTGGGAATAGCTTCTATTTTCTGATATATTTGTGAGAACTGAGTGCCACTTCTGAAAATCAATGCACACCGTACGTCATGTCCCTTTACTCAGCTACAGATGGGCAATCCAACGGAGTAGCCATTGAAGCCTGTGAATACGCAACATTACATGACCTTCTAAGCCTGGTTTGTCATTTTTATCCACAGCAGAATTAACTAAGTGACATAAAATAACATGCATTATTTAACTACGTGTTTTAGCTTTAATGGAACAAAGTGCAATGGCTTCTGTTTTTGCTCATCTTCTTCGTCTTGTAAAAGCAGATAGTTACACCAACAAGTGCTACATTGAGGTACGTCAATGGTAAAAGCAGTCCTTTCTTCTTTCTACAGTATCAGCACATTCTGAAGTCCATTAAAGGATCCTCTTCATGAACCCATTCAACTACCAACTTCGTCTGCATCGTTTTACTTATGTTAGCTGCATTATATGGAGCTAAAAGCTATATAATAAGATACATAAGCTTATTTCTTCCACTGAATGAAAAAAATAAAACTGGTAATTGTGACATTTATCTTACAATTCTGAGGAAATAAAAAAAAAAAACTCATAATTGTGAGATATAATTGCAGAGTTGTAAGATATAAACTCACAATTATGAGAAGAAAAGTAACAATTGTAAGATTTCAACTTGAAATTGCAAGAAAAAAAGTCAGAATTGCGAGATAAAAATGTGTGATTACTTTTTTATAATTATTTGTGTATGTGTGTGTGTGTGTGTGTGTGTACCTGTTTTTCTATTCTGGTGGGGACTTAAACCTGAATACACACAGACTCATGGGGACTCGTGTCACGGTAAACAAGCTAATAAATCACACAGAATGAAGTTTTTTGAAAATCTAAAAATGCAGAAAGTTTCCTGTGAGGGGTAGGTTTAGGGGTAGGGTTGGTGTAGGGCAATAGAATATACGGTCTGTACAGTAGAAAAAGCATTACGCCTATAGAGAGTTCCCACACGGATAGCAAACCAGAGATATACGATACTGTATAGAATTGTATGTGTGTGTGTGTGTGTGTGTGTGTGTGTGTGTGTGTGTGTGTGAGCGCACGCTTTTTTGTGAAATATGAGGACACAAATTTGTATAATGACATGGGTATGACATAGGTATTACAAGGAGAAGGTGACTTATGAGGACATTACTTCATGTCCCCATTTTTCCAAATGCTTATAAATCATACAGAGTGAGTTGTTTTTGTTTTTTTTGAGAAAGTAAAAATGCACAAAGTTTCCTGTAAGGAGTAGGGTTAGGTGTAGGATCGGTGTAAGGCAATAGCACATACAGTTTGTACAGTATAAAAACCATTACACCTATGGAATGTCCCCACAATTCACAAAAACAAATGTATGTGTGTGTGTGTGTGTGTGTGTGTAAACAAAAAACAGTATTGTGAGATGTAAACTCAGAATTTAGAGAAAAAAAAGTTTCATATTCTCATATTTCAGACTTTTTTGTGTTCTCAAAATTGTGAGAAAAAAGTCTGAATTGTGAGATATAATCTCATAATTGTAAAATATAAACTCACAATTTGAAGAAAAATGTCACAAATACCTTTTTTACTTATTTTTTGACAGAAACATGATTCCACGGGGCATTATTTAGCACTGAATAACAAACAATAATAATAATGATAATAATAAATACTCATTGGTCAAAAACATGATGTTCAAAATCCCTGAATACATTGTGTCAGCTTGCATCACTATTTATATTTGCCCGCTGTCTATCAGACAGTGCGTTCTTTTGAGAACAGTCCAGTATAAACAATGAAATATCTGCAATACTCTATGCTGTGATAGTAAACGCATCCTACCATGATATTATAGTATGTTACAGTCAGTAATAGTAGTATTTTGCAGTCAGACAATCTGAGATTTGTTTATTCCATTATTTCAAGCTAGAGAGATGATACTGTTTTCCAGTATGTCAGTCTATGCCTCATACTCGGCTGTTTGATGTTGTCTGACCTGCAGCGTTCAGTGAGAGAGGAAGCAGAGCCATGATGGAGGAGCGTTTTATAGCTCACATAAAGACTGGGCTCTTTTGCAATACTGAACAAGCTGGTGAAGCACACACTCATTTAAATCATCTCATTTAAACATCACTGTCACCTTGTCTCACCCTTCCCATCAGAATCACACAGTCTTAATAATACATTTGCTGTGTCTTCCAAGAAGAAGGAGTTGCATTGCGATGATGGTTATTGCTGTTTAACCTTCATGGTTAACAGAGGCTGATTTTGAAGGTTAATAGTTCATTTGTGCATGAGATAATGAGCAAACTTACCCACTGAGTCCAAGCATCTCAACGGTGACTCAGCTCATTATACATACATGCTGTGTGTTTGCATCTGTGTGTGCTAACAAGGTCAAAGTGGATTTTCCTAGAATAAGCTTGATTAAAATGTTTAGGGTTAAAATTACACTGTGGAAAAAGGCAGAAGAAATTAAGGAAAAGTAATGCTTTGAAATTAAGATGCCAATCTTCCTTCAAGTAAACAAAATGGAAATTCCAGTTCAAGCCAGCATCTGCAATTATTCATTTTGTTCAAAGACTTTAAACTCCTTTATATTTCACTACTTCTGATTTCCATCAATGCTTCTAGCAGTATGTTTCTCTTTTATGTCTTAATGAACAATTGTAAAAAAAAAAAAAAAAAAAAAAAAAAAAATTATCAGGGAAAATGACAAAAAACTTTCTTTCAGATTCTTAAAATAGCTAAGAGAAATGGAATGTATAACAGAACAAAATATTAAAAACAGCCGTAAGAGTAAAAACTGATGATATATTGGCTTCAATATTTTCGCTCGCCTGTTTAGCATAATGTTTCAAAGTACATTTAAAATGAAGATATACATTTTCACATCAAGCATTCTGAATACAATCAAATTAATCTCTGTCTTTGCAATAATGAAGTATGTCTAGTCTCTTACGAAATGGAATCTCATTATGTCAGTTTTAACCTCATGAAATCTGTTCATTCATCACACATGCATTTTAATAAAGTAAAATCACAAGCGATAACTAATCTCGACACTTCCTCTCAATGATTCCCAAGCCCTCAAATGAAATGCCTGCCAACACCATCAGTCAATTTAGGATAATCTAATCTGTTTCTGTCAGCAAAAATAAAAACATTCCTGCTTCATTGTGATAATGATTAATGTATGTCCACTAAGACAGGCACATGCTGACATGCTTGCACACATATACAGTATACAGTATATACACATGACCACATGAACATCACTCACACAAGCTCAGTGAACGTGAAAGCATTTGCTGTATTTGCTTGAAATACAGAATGATTAGTATAAAACAACACATAGATCTATGATGTTATATGTATTTGCATTTTCATTTAAACACTATACAAATATTTGTACTTCAGAAAAGTAGCCTACTGCAAAACGTGTTACTGTCATGCTGGTGTTTGGTAGTGTTCTTTTTTCATGTATTTTATTTTTAAGTTCTATCTGTTATTATATTCAGGGGTGCATATAAGTGGTCCGCAGGTCCGCATGCGCGACCAAAATAAGAAATGCGCTGTGCAAATAAGTTCAGAGCGCGCGTTTGCGTACTGACATGGTTGACAGCTGTTAATGCACAATTACCATTTTAGATCGACAAACTGTACTGTATAAGATTTCTATTCAAACTGAAAGCATAAATCTTTATGATATTTAGCTAAATGACTAAATGTAAATGTAAATCTAGGCTACCCGCTAGCGTTTTCAAAGCACAATGCAAAACTGTGACATTTCATTCACTGACGCTCTACAATCGGCAGCTCTAAACCCGGAAGCGCATATACTTACTTGCCGGTAACCCGCCAAAATAAAAGCTTGCTGATTTTAAGTTTGAAATTAAAAATTAAAATAATTCAAATTAAAAATAATAATTAAGGTTCAAATTTAAAAAATAATAATAAAATATTAGCATTTTATTTTTTAGTTTACTATAAAATAATTGTATTTGTATTAATACTCCCTTTTTATTTAAAAATAAAATAGTATTATTACACCTTATTTAGTTTATTATTTTATATATAAAAAAACGAAATAAAGTGCAATAATATTATCACTATTATTAATTTATTTTTATAGTTATATTTGATGAGTCACACCATGTGCAGTGTGAGGGCCAAACCAAATCTCTAGGTTCTCATATGAGAACTAGGCTAAAAAAAACTTATGTGCACCCCTGATTATATTCATGATTTCCATGTTAACTGTAACCTTATCATATACGGTGAAAATATTTAGTTGGTTTAACATCATGTTATGTCATGTTAAACTATGAATTACTGTATGATTCATGATGCAAAACACTAAAAGGATGTTCCCACAAATGTTTGCATTACACATATGGTTACAGAACCCTTAAATATTTTATATGAACAGTTTTGTTTCTTCTTTTGTTTATTATCAGTAAGTGCACACTGTAAAATGTAGGCATTGACTTGGTTGTCGAATGCTGAAAGATTCCTCTGATCCTATGCCAAAATCTGTAGTCTTTGATTGCTAGTTTGACATCTTCGCCGACAGCCCATTAAGGACCACTGCGATCAAATTTTAGCTTTGATAAGGGCCGTAACCACCACAGACATTCAGGGGGACAAGACCCCTTCTCAGATGACAGTTAAATCAAGAACCATTAGGAGCACAGAACCTGATGACACAATTAGTGTGACAACAACAAACCACCAATTGGTCCACACACACTGTCTTCATTGTTTTCTTTTTTTTCTTCTTCTTCTTTTTTTCAAAACAAGCTATGATCAACATTAACACCAGAGATTTTTGTTTGTTTGTTTTCTAGCCACTGTTTCAGTTCCACTTGCAGCTCACAATCACTGAACATGTCACGGATATAAATGGTGTAAAACTCTGTATGAGTCTTCTTGCTTATGTCTGTTTTTTTTAACAAGTCTTGACTGTCGTAAAGTCTGACATTAATGACACCTGAGATCCCACAGTGTGACATGGCTTATAGCTGGGATCATGTTTATACAGTCTGACAAACAACAAACTTAAAAGACTATTAAAAATTGTACAGTGTGCACCCATCTTTAGGGTGTTTTGTGTTATATTTTCTTTTACCCGGTTAAAATGTAATACATTATTTTAGTGTCATATGTGTGTATGACCCTGTGCACCAACTATACTCAAGTACTGGCCATGTTTTATGGACAGGTCACTTACGATGAACTCTGATTCAACGTGTGGCTTTCTATTGTGTCAATTTAAGGTAAAAAATCAGATTCTGATAGTTTAAGTAGACTAGTATATTAACATTATATCACTCAATTAAATATTCTGTTATAAGCTGTAAATGCACAGGCATCCCATAAGAATGGAAACATTGTTTATTTTAAGTACTTTAAGGTAAATTACTTGCAACCACAGCTACCAGATTTTTAAACAGTGATTTAACAGAATATTTTTTTTTTATAATTTGCTATTTAATAGGCAGCAGTTATCATTTTTTTTATGACTAAACATTGTTTGTTTGTAAAGTTCCCCATATCGGGACAGACGATGATATGAAGGAGAGAGTGAGAAAGAGAGAGTCAGTTCATTTCTATTCCACACATTCTTCAGCAAAGCTAATCACCTCAGCGGCTAGTCCCTTCACCTCGACTCTATCGTGCACAATCAAGACTTCCAGGTGCGGACTGATAACTTTTGTGAGAAAGATGGAGTGTAGTAGCTCATTCCAATTATCACTTAATTTCTCTTCCATTCTCCTCGTTGTCAGATTTTGACTCATGCCTCTATTAGTTGTGTGAATTATATCAGGTTTTTTCCTCCCTCCAGTGCATTATTGTGTGTGTGTATGTGTGTATGTGTGTGTGTGTGTGTGTGTGTGTGTGTGTGTATTTTTCAAATCTAATTTAAACAGGAATTTTGTAAGTTAAACTCCTGTTCGGAATGTATGTAAGATTCTTTCTGCTGCTTTTTTTTCTGCTTATAGTTTATTTGAGAAGGGTGTGCTAAGCAAATGCAGTGTATGTTGTAGGCTACTAAAATGTATATTAATTGTCACACTGCATAAAGTTAGATATCCGAGTATGTTAATTGGCTTGGTGAATAAAGATCATATGTGGAAATGACCCAACGTAGCATTTAATTATTCTATTTTACCCCCAGATGATCTTGTGTCTGTGTAACCTTTTGGATACGTATATGTCTGACTGTGTAGCAAATGCCAAGGTCACTGTTGATATTGTCAAGACATAGATGATATTGAGATATGCAAATGAGAAAGCGTTTTCAAGAGATTAGCATATATGTATCTTGCGAGGAAATGTGTGGATGGTGTAAAGAGAGACAAAAACATAAAAACGAGCATTAAAAACATTATACATCAAACACGCCTAAGGTAATGAGACTATAAAACCCCCTCAATGGACAACAGTTGTGATAGTTGACAGTAAATTAGGAGGAAATGCTGAAAAAAATAAAAACGCATCCCTTTTGTAGCCAAACAAAGTGCACATTCTATTTCCTGTCATTTTGTAATTGGTTAAGGGCATGGTGGGATATTGAGCAGCTTTAAATGCCTTCATTTATTTGGCTGATTTCTAGCACTCCAGAGCCATGGAGCTCCGTGAGCAGCCAAAAAAATCCATTGGAAATTCTCCCATGTGACAGAACAACAAATGTGCTCTGCTTTTAGGTAATTGCCTCTTTATTGATACAAGTGTGATCATGGCAACCTCTCTAACCATTCGCACATTAAATATTAAAACTTTTACTGAGGTCATTTCTGCAACCAGGAATGTCACTTCTGCTGAAAAAGAGAAAATCCTGAAGCCGTGTCAATGCTTCATTTTCTAATGGTGCTTTTCCCCAAAAAATCATCTCGCATTTCTTAACTGATTCACATTTTCCTCCAATTACATGTCTCCAAAAAAATAAATACATGTCATATTTGCATGTGCTCTTTATCGGGGGTGGTGGAGGAGAAGGAGTGTGAAAATGGAAGCTGGGTGTTATCTACATATTGAGGAGAAACACTCTTTATTGGAAGGACACCATATTTGGACCTTATAACAAGTGCAGAGGACACAGGAAATACTTGAAGAAGCACAATAACTAAATGTCACATCACTGACAATCAGTCGCCACAGGGTCTGTTTACAAAGTGCAAGCTTAAGTCACCTTCGGCTGACATGTTGCAAGCCATGTTAACTTGTGTTGACACATTCGAATGTTTATGAGTTACCTGATTCAGTGTTATGTTATCTTTGGTGCAGGAGGTTGTTTTGCAATAATCCATCACAATTTCTGCACATAATTTAGTGCAGGTTTAGTTTCACTGTCAGAGCACATCTCAAAATGGCTTAAATTAAGGGCTGCCATTTGGCATAATGCTGTCAAGTTTTTGTCCCACTTTTCTTGTATTATTATTACCTGTGTAGCCTCCTTCGGGGATTTATGCACTACAAGTGAAAAACTTTAATTGAGGGTTATTTTATGTATTAGCTTCTATTCCCTAGAGACAAAAATACTTCAAAAAATGTCACAGGGAAAAAAGAGATTTAGAAAGAAAAAGAAAAGAGTGTGCAGTGACAGACTCCTATGCTATAGATCACTCTGACACATCCTGATATGGAGCCTAGTCTACCAGCTTCATTAAATATTCAGTTACCCTTCAATTACACCAGGGCTAGCATGATTTATGCTTTTACGTTTTAATTTCAATTAAGCAACCTGTTTAGCCAATGTCCCGTTGTATGCTCGCGTAACAGGCAGGGGGAAAAACTCAATTACGCCCTACAACATGTTGATTCGCTATATCAGAAATTGGCTAATACATTTCTTGTCTAGACACATCCCGCTCCTGTTCTCGCCTCGACTTCCTTCAAAATCTACTTTCAGTGTCCACTGGGCCCTGCACACGCACACCAAACACATGGAACAAAAACAATTAGATTAGCCCTGAAACCAAAGGTTTTATTTCATAAGTAAAACACACCATATAGTGATACTGGATAGGAATGAGCTGCAAACCCGTAGTAGGAGGATAACACGATTTTGTTCTATAGTATTTGTCTTCAGGGCAGAAATTAAAGAGTGCGGCATAGACACAATATGGTCTCAGTGGAGAATCGAGCTCAGCGGGTGGCAACAGGTAAGAGAGAATGAACCGTACAGACTGTTCTCTTTTTCATATGGAGAGCTGTGAACATGCTTGGTCTAATGTGTGCCTCTGAATTGCTTCTGTGAAGCACTTACTTGAGATATTGATAGCTACAGGTACTGCAATAACTCACTAATTGAAAGAAATTAGAGTGATTTCTGAAGGATCATGTGACACTGAAGACTGGAGTAAGGACTGCTGAAAATTCAGCTTTGCCATCACAGGAATCAATCAATCAATTGTAAAATAAATTAAAATAAAACACAGCTATTTTAAATTATAATAATGTTTCACAATTGTACAGTTTTTTACTGTATTTTTGATCAAATAAATGCAGCCTTGGTGAAAATACTTCTTCTTTCATCCTTTAATTTAAATGTATTTCATTATTCTTTAATTCATGTCATTATACAGAAGTCTCATGATTTGCAAAAAATAAAAATAAAAAATACAGTAAACTGTGTTATACATTATATATGTAACCCTTATAAAATTAGGGATACTAAGTCAGAGGTACTAGTATATACACTGAACAAAATTATAAACACAACACTTTTGTTTTTGCCCCCATTTTTCATGAGCTGAACTCAAAATTCTAAGACTTTTTCTATGTACACAAAAGGCCTATTTCTCTCAAATATTGTTCACAAATCTGTCTAAATCTGTTAGTGAGCACTTCTCCTTTACCGAGATAATCCATTCACCTCACAGGT
>NW_015660496.1:512837-517719 GCF_001515625.1 Sinocyclocheilus rhinocerous | reverse complement strand
TCTTTCGCTGCGGGTGCACCCAGGGTCCGTGGTGTCCCGGTGCCGGAGTGAAGGACATCTGGGAAGATCGCGTCCTGGGTGCACCGGGCCTGTGCAGAGAAACACACGGAGTAGAGGTGGTGGGAGAATTAGCAGCGCGCTGTATACTTACCTCGGTCTTGTGAGCGTCAGCCTGGGATGATTCCAGCGCGGCTCTCTGCTCTCTCAGCTGGGTCTGCCTCTCCACCAGGTCGCGGATCTGCTTCTCCACGGCCTCCAGCTCGAGCTGCACCGAATGCAGCTTGAACGTGTCCTCACCTGCACTCAAAGGTAGACACACATCCGCCATTAAAGCAAGTAACAGTGAATAGTGTATTAGTAATGTAAGCGAGATTAGCGGCAACCACGCTGGCGATGCTAACGGGCTATATGCTAATAGCGGACTCGGGAAATCAAAATAGAACTAGTGATAACAAGGCGCTCTGATTGTTTTTGTTGTAGAATACGATAGGGGATATATTCACACGTTATCGAAACGAAAATGATGGTGTATAAAATTGATTTTAAGATAAAAAATAGATGATAAAGAATTAACTTGACGGAGCTCAAACTCAAAACACACAGCAGCAACAGTGAGGATAAATGCATTAACCTGATACAGCTGCTCGGTTAGTGTGGTGCTTTCCTTCCTGCAGGAAAAGCTGGAGCGGAGGCTGTCTCCCTCCACTTTGAAGGTGTATGTCGCTGCCATTGCGGCTCACCACGATGCAGTGTACGGTTCGTCCCTGGGGAAGCATCACCTAATCGTCAGGTTCCTGACTAAATCCTCCAAGGTTGCACCTCATCCCCTCTTGGGATCTCTCTGTGGTTCTCGTGGGATTACGGAGGGACCCCTTTTAGCCGCTTGATTCAGTTGAGCTAAAACATCTGTCTCTCAAGACTTCGCTCCTGATCGCGCTTACTTCCATCAAGAGGGTGGGGGACCTGCAGGCATTTTCGGTCAACGAAACGTGCCTTGAGTTTGGTCCGGCTGATTCTCACGTTACCTTGAAACCCCGGCCTGGTTATGTGGTTCCCACCACTCCCTTTTGAGACCAGGTGGTGAGCCTGCAAGTGCTGCTCTTGGAGGAGGCGCACGGCGCCTCTCTTGCAGACATCTGTAGAGCTGCGGGCTGGGCAACACCTAACACCTTTGCAAGGTTCTATAATCTTCGGGTGGAGCCTGTGTCCACCCGTATGTTGGGTAATATCAGGTAAATTGCGGGAGGCGGGCTCGGTGTTCGGCTTGCGGCACCATTCCTAGTTAGGATACATGGGCTTTCTCCCAGTTGTTCCCCGCCGGTGAACTCTGGGTCCTCCGTTGCCACGCAGTTGCAGACTTGGCGGAGAAGTCTGTTACTGTGTCCGGTGGAGAGTTGCCGCCTTCTCTCCAGACATGGCATTGATGTCTCAGTTCTGCCACGGTTGGATTCCACCGTGTTCACCTTGATTCTTTAATTTTCCAAGTTTTTCACATGACCTTACATTCTGTCATTGTGCTCTGCCCCCCCCGACACACCCCCAACTGTTGCAGATGAAAATACTGGCACCCCTGGTGTGTCCGCTTATCTGACTTACAGGGCGTTGAAAAGGTTACAATTTGAGATACATAAGTTCTGACACGCTTGCCTGTCAGCATCTTCATCTTCAATTACGTAACACAATTCGGGTTGTGGCATTTTCCATAGGGACCCCTAATGTCAGTTGGCGTAACGTCGAACGTGACTGACTGAAAGGGAACGTCTCGATTACGTATGTAACCCTCGTTCCCTGAAGGAGGGAACGGAGACGTTACGCCCCTCATGCCACAACCTCGAACTGCGCTGAATTATGGGTTGCGTCTCGGCTCCTCAGCACAAACCTGAATGAGTGGATGCACGCCGCCATCTTATATACCCATATGTACAGGGGAGTAGCTTGGCATGCAAATTCCACTCGCCAATTCTCATTGGCCTTTTCTTCTAAAGCTCAGAGGTGATTGGGGCTCCCGAGTGAGACCCCTAACGTCAGTCGAAGTAACGTCTCCGTTCCCTCCTTCAGGGAAAGATGGTTACATACGTAACCGAGACATTTTCAATGCTTCAGCTCTTTTCTTACAGTCAAATTTCTATTTTGTGAAGCTCAACAATCTTGTTCTCCATATCAGAACTATATTCTTTGGTTTTACTCCTTGTGATGGATGATTAAGGGAATTTGGCCTTTGTGTTCCTCATATTTATAATCCTGTGTAACAGGAAGTCATGGCTGGACAATTTCATGGTCCTAGTCACCCTGGTGTGCTAAAAAAAAATTAATATGAATGAGAAGATTCAAGATTCAAGCTTTTTTTACTTGTCACATACATGGTTATATAGAGAATATATGACCAGCAGTGAAATGTAAGTCAGGTCCACTCCACGGACAGTGCAATTATTAAAGAATACAAACACAAGAAAAATATATATAAATATAGGTATGGAAAAAGTAAGATAAAAAAATAAGAATAAAATAAAATGTGCAGGACAGTATACTGTAGACTTAATAAATATTAAGATGAGCAGGAATGTACAAGAGAAGAATGTGCAAACAGGTTGTACAGGGTAGTTACAGAGCAGCAATGGGGGTAAAAAAGTAAATAAATAAAATATTTAAAAAATTGCTGTGTGCAAGTGACAATGTCAGTATATTAAGTGTCTTACTGATAATTAAGTGAAGTCATGTTGGTGTTAAGAGACTGAGTTTGAGTTTAGGAGCCTGATGGCCTGGGGGAAGAGCTACTCCTAAGTCTCTCGGTTTTTGCCATCAGGCTACAGAAGCACTTACCAGATGGCAGCAAAATGAAAAGACAGTTACCAGGGTGGTTGGAGTCCTTGATGATTTTAACAGCTCTGTTTTTGCTGCGTTTGAGGTAGATGTCCTGTAGAGAGGGGAGAGCAGACCCTGAGATGCGCTCAGCTAAGCGCACAACTCTCTGCAGGGCTTTGCAGTCTTGACTGGAGCTGTTCCCATACCACACTGAGATACACTGAGTCAATACACTTTCTATGGCCCCTGAATAGAAAGTTTTCAGGATTGCTGGCGAAACCCTGAATTTTCTCAGCTGTCGCAGACGGTACAGTCTTTGCCTGGCTTTATGAACCTGAGTTTGGATGTGTGAAGTCCAGGTCAGGTCCTCAGAGATGTTCACACCAAGGTACTTGAAGCTGCTCACCCTCTCCACTGGGGTCCCACTGATCAAAAGAGGAGTATAGGGCCGCTGCTGTCTCTTCCTGAAGTCCACAATCAGCTCTTTAGTTTTACTCACATTCATAGAGAGACAATTGTCCTGGCACCATGATGTGAGTTTCTCTACCTCATCCAAGTATGCGGCCTCATTGTTGTTGGAAATGAGGCCCAGAACCACAGTATCATCAGCAAATTTGATAATAGATGTGGAGCTGTGGGAAGACACGCAGTCATGTGTGTAGAGAGAGTAGAGCAGAGGACTCAGGACACAGCCATGTGGAGCTCCCACGGTCAGGGTGATGGAGTTGGAGCTGAACTGGCCTACTTTCACCACTTGAGGTCTACCAGTGAGGAAATCTAGAATCCAGTTGCAGAGTGAACAATTCAGGCCAAGGTCCAAGAGTTTAGAAGCTAGCTTGATGGGGACTATAGTATTGAAAGCTGAGCTATAGTCGATGAATAGCAGCCTTACATAGTTCCCATTGCTGCTGTCAATGTGCATGAGGGAAGAGTGCAGGACGTGAGAGATGGCATCTTCAGTAGATCTGTTGGGGCGATAGGCAAACTGAAGAGGGTCCAAAGTATCAGGGATGGAGGAGCAAATGTTGCTCTTTATAAGTTTCTCAAAGACCTTCATGACTATTGACGTGAGGGCAACTGGACGATAGTCATTCAGGCAAGAGGGGTTATTGTTCTTAGGCACAGGGATGATGACAGATTTTTTAAAGGGGGTGGGGACCACCAAGGTAGCAAGGGACTCATTAAAGATGGATGTAAAAAAACCAGCGAGCTGATCAGCACAGGACCTCAGAACACGGCCAGAAATCCCATCAGGACCTGCTGCTTTCCTGACGTCCACTCGCTTTAGGGCCCTCCGAACCTCGTTGGGAGATATTTAAGAATTACTAGGGGTGCCAATAATTGTGGCCAACATGCATTGGAGAAAAACATTTATTTCATCATGAGAATTTCTCCCAACTTTCAATTGTTTTACTTCAATGATAGGTTAGCATTTTGTGAATTTTTTGAATGAAAGATCAAAAGGATAAACAATGCAGATTTATTTTCACAGCCGCCTTTGCTCATATTGACAAAGGATCCCAATATTAGTGGAGGGCACTGTATAATTATATATATATCAGTGGCGAGCGGTGACTTTTTAACCGGGTATGCTGAGTGATAAGACCCCCCCCCCATCGATTTTTAGGACACTCAAAAGGGATCACAGATTACAAATAAGAAGCACGGTGGCAGGTGTCGATTTAAAAGTATGCACATTTCCTACCTTATTTGTAAATTACATTTATCTCAAATCCTTCTTCTATCGTTTCAAGTTTATCCATTGTTATTCGAATGCTAGAAAAATATAGGTGGTTTTCCAAGTAAAAACCGCCAAATAACGTTTACACGTAGTTACGTTATGATACGTAATCAGAGGGTGGGGAGATGTGGGGGATTCCCCCGGTCTATATGTCTCTCTGCATAAGCTAAATTATTTTTTTATTCCCAGTGAATAGGAGTTAAAACTCCCACCCGGGTGACACTACTCCAATAACAGACCATGCAAAATACCCAAAAATATTTAAAATATTGCAAAGGTAACGTTGCAACCTTGCAAACAATAACAAAATCAGAGAAGGACTCTAACTGTAAGCGACAC
>NW_015660496.1:500431-510965 GCF_001515625.1 Sinocyclocheilus rhinocerous | reverse complement strand
AATGTGCATGAGGGAAGAGTGCAGGACGTGAGAGATGGCATCTTCAGTAGATCTGTTGGGGCGATAGGCAAACTGAAGAGGGTCCAAAGTATCAGGGATGGAGGAGCAAATGTTGTTCTTTATAAGTTTCTCAAAGACCTTCATGACTATTGACGTGAGGGCAACTGGACGATAGTCATTCAGGCAAGAGGGGTTATTGTTCTTAGGCACAGGGATGATGACAGATTTTTTAAAGGGGGTGGGGACCACCAAGGTAGCAAGGGACTCATTAAAGATGGATGTAAAAAAACCAGCGAGCTGATCAGCACAGGACCTCAGAACACGGCCAGAAATCCCATCAGGACCTGCTGCTTTCCTGACGTCCACTCGCTTTAGGGCCCTCCGAACCTCGTTGGGAGATATTTAAGAATTACTAGGGGTGCCAATAATTGTGGCCAACATGCATTGGAGAAAAACATTTATTTCATCATGAGAATTTCTCCCAACTTTCAATTGTTTTACTTCAATGATAGGTTAGCATTTTGTGAATTTTTTGAATGAAAGATCAAAAGGATAAACAATGCAGATTTATTTTCACAGCCGCCTTTGCTCATATTGACAAAGGATCCCAATATTAGTGGAGGGCACTGTATAATTATATATATATCAGTGGCGAGCGGTGACTTTTTAACCGGGTATGCTGAGTGATAAGACCCCCCCCCCATCGATTTTTAGGACACTCAAAAGGGATCACAGATTACAAATAAGAAGCACGATAATTGTGGCCAACATGCATTGGAGAAAAACATTTATTTCATCATGAGAATTTCTCCCAACTTTCAATTGTTTTACTTCAATGATAGGTTAGTTAGGACACTCAAAAGGGATCACAGATTACAAATAAGAAGCACGGTGGCAGGTGTCGATTTAAAAGTATGCACATTTCCTACCTTATTTGTAAATTACATTTATCTCAAATCCTTCTTCTATCGTTTCAAGTTTATCCATTGTTATTCGAATGCTAGAAAAATATAGGTGGTTTTCCAAGTAAAAACCGCCAAATAACGTTTACACGTAGTTACGTTATGATACGTAATCAGAGGGTGGGGAGATGTGGGGGATTCCCCCGGTCTATATGTCTCTCTGCATATGCAAAGTAACGTTGCAACCTTGCAAACAATAATAAAATCAGAGAAGGACTTTAACTGTAAGCGACACGAGCATACGCAAAACAAAGGGAACAATATGATGTTATTATTAAAATTGTATATAGCCCACGTTTTTATAAAAAAAAAATTAATTTACAGCTTAGGCAATAACGTTAACAATAACGTATATCTTCAACATACGTTGTCTATGACCAAAAATGTAAGTATATATGTTTTCAGTGGACTTTTAAAATTTGCTTTGCTTGAGAAAACAAAAATATACAGTTACAGTGTTTTTTCTTTTTTTCTTTTGATTTAGTTGAGTTGGTTTTGCATCAAACACAATGTGATTTTCGACAATTGAGATCTGACAGGAACAGCACATTTTTTTTGCTTGGGCGAGCGCTTCACGGACAGCTTACCTCGTGCATGAAATCAGCTGCAGACCAGCAAATCACTGAGAATGCGCTACAATCCTGACGAGTCATAGCAACAGAGCAGAGAAAGCTGAGGAGAATTCGCTCTCGCCCGGAAGCAACCGCAACTGGTAGATTTAAAGAAAATTACTGCCGTTTGGCAAATAAATCATTTTACGTACTTATTCCTAACTATTTAAGCTTTAAGTTACATTTCTTAAGGAAGTAACTTGCTTATGACAAGGAATCAACTTGCTGATGACAAGGAATCAACTTATAACCATGTTTATATGAATTATCCTGTGAGCTTATTCTCTCAAAAGGCTGTGTGTGTGTGTGTACATGTTGATCATAGTATCCAAAAAAAAAAAAATGCTAAGGCAATTTCAAATTCCTGTGATGTGTAGATATTTTCTGTATAATAATTTGATAAATAATTTTATTGCTAAAACAGTAAACTATAATCCTAGAATGCAGACTATAAGTATAACTATAAATAATTTCATAAATCATTTTTAAATGAAGTCTTATTCATGTGACATCAGCCATTCCTGACGGTGCAGCCTCATACCACCAATAGCAGGGTGTCTTACATTACTATTTAATAAGATTCAGCAAATCAGCAAGTGGTGGGGCAGAGTCCATCCTACTGTATGTGTGTAGCATGTTTGACTGGGTGCACTTTCAAACACAAATGTTCTTAGGCTGCACAAAATGCAGAAGAGATGGCGTCGAATCTTGAGAAAGCTATTTTTGAGGTGCAGATTGTGCAGGCAGGGTGGCAGATGATGAAATGCCATAAGCTGAGGGAAGGAAAATAGGTCATACACATCAGGTTCTTGGCTTCATTCTCTGATGTGTCATCACCTGAGGTGCAAAATGAAGAAAAATTGCACGTAACTAGACACATGCCTAAGAAGCTGATTGTTTTCAGGGGTTTTGGTTTTGGGTGGGTTACGCATTTCAATCATCCAGGCATGGCTTCACATTGTGGTTTTATCCTAGCTTATTGTACACAAATGGCCGCTGAAAAATTGGATCTTCTAAGAGGGAGAGGATGTCTCTTTCTGTGACGTTTCTTAGAGACTCAGATGTCATATGCTTTCCTTGGTTTCCTCCTACTGCTCCTCTAAATTTTGATTTACACAAATAAAGGAAGTGCTAGACAAAACAGTCTGCTCTGTATGAGTCAGGTTACCCAAGCATTCCATGGGTCTGGAAGATGCTCTCTGTTCTTTAATTTGTCACATACATTATAACAAAACAAATTCAGACACTTTGTACAAAATGTCTCTCAACAAGCAAGCACTGTAAGTCTGTTAACATATCTAAATAATTGTATGTATTTTTGTGAATTATTTTGTTTTTATCTTATAAGGGCTGTTGATATTCTGATTGATCTCTGTATTGTTTTTTTGTTTTTTTAATCCCATTGTGCAGGAATGACTCATTAATTTTGCTTCTTAATCAGTGCTTTTGAACAAATCATTTGAATGAATGATTCCGTTCAATGAATCAATGAATGCAATGAATGGTGAATGATTCAGTTGTTTATTTCCTGAATGAAGCAGTATTCAATAAATAACAAATTCAGACACTTTGTACAAAATGTCTCTCAACAAGCAAGCACTGTAAGTCTGTTAACATATCTAAATAATTGTATGTATTTTTGTGAATTATTTTGTTTTTATCTTATAAGGGCTGTTGATATTCTGATTGATCTCTGTATTGTTTTTTTTTTTTTTTAATCCCATTGTGCAGGAATGACTCATTAATTTTGCTTCTTAATCAGTGTTTTTGAACAAATCATTTGAATGAATGATTCCGTTCAATGAATCAATGAATGCAATGAATGGTGAATGATTCAGTTGTTTATTTCCTGAATGAAGCAGTATTCAATAAATCGGCTGAATTAATGATTCAGTGATTCACCCATAGAGTCAGTTATTTCATTCCTGTATAAAACAGATTTAAAAAAAAAAGTGCAGTGACTCACTCATAGAGGCAGTCTGCCATTTTTCCTTCCTGAATAAAGCAGTATTTTTAAATGAAGCGGTTGAATGAATGATTCAATGATTCACCCATAAAGCATGCCACTTGTTAAATGCATGTATAAATGAGCTTTTGAATGAATTAATTAATAAGTTAATGTCTCACTAATGACAACAGTGGTTATTTCTCAAATATAAGGCTGTGACCTAATAAAGCTGCATACCTCAGCTGCCATGTCATCAAGTGCCAACGAAGGCCTTTGATGGCAACCTTCAAATCGTTATGACATTGCCAGTGACTTACTAAAGCATCTCATTCTAGCATTCAGTGCTGAAGATTCTAGCCTAGAACCTCCAGAAGGACTAGATTAGAAAGGACTCAGCCTCACTAAGATGCAGTCTTCCAACTGAGATGCACCCAGTAAGTTGTTTTGTTCCTGAATGAATCAGCATTAAATAAATCAACGAATCAGCTGAATAAATCAGTGATTCATTTGCCGCAACCTACTGATGTAGCTATGTGACCAGCAAGAAAGAATCACTGAAAAATCCACACCACTAATACATAGACTGGTAATCTACGTATAATGGAACAAATAAATTACATCATACAATATACAATATTTTTTTAATAATTTTACACATTACTAATAACACTTTTACAGAAGAAATGCAACTTAAATATATTTTAAACTAGTTCTTTTTTTTTTTAGTTCATTATTATATTTGTTAAACAAATTAAACCTGCATTGCATAGTTTGGGCCTTGTTGTGAATTTTTAATATTATTATTTTAGGATGAACCAAGTTAGAAGGTTTCCTGAAAATCTTACACCAATAGCTAAAAAAAGAGTATTTATTTCATATGTAAACATAATGGGCACTGAAAGGGAAATATACTCAAAATAATCTGAATCAAATTAAGAGCTTGTGAGTTGGAATCAATCAAATCATATAACAGCATCAAAATAAAGGCACCTTCACATACCGGTCCCACTCCCCAAACTCCCATCTTACCTCAGTCCAACTTCAATTCACTTTCTCATTCATTCTCCTCCAGACTCCAAATAAGAAAGTGGGTGAGTTCAGAAGATCGCCCTCAGGGCTGTGTTATTTTGGTGCCAAGTACCTTTTCTCCCTCTCTGCATTTGCAGCCTTGCTTGGAATTCGATTTACCAGCTATATATTAAACTTACGAGTTTCGCCACATTGAGGGATTTTCTTCACAGGCCCGTGTTGGCCACTCACATCAAACTGTGTCACCAATTATTAGGCCTAAGCAGAGGGGCCCAAACACAGCAATTCAATTGAGAATTTACAAAGGGACCTGTCAGTGTCAGAGGATGGGAGGATGTCAAAGAGAAATGCACAGTGACTAATTGGGACATGTCTCCCATCCCATATGGATCCCTCTGCAGTGAACAGTTGGGCTGGCAACTGAGGCAACCGTGTGCTGTTTGAGATACACTGAAGCCCTGTCAGTTCAAACAGGAGTTCCCTCACTGAATAGTGTCACACATGATGTGACTGTGTATAATTTAGATTTAGAAGTTCCTCTAACAAGAATCCCGGTGTGACTGCATGCTGGCCAGCAGAGGGGGCTCAGATGGGATGCCAGTGTGCCTTGAAGACCATTACAAATTGTATTAACCTGGCTCATTAATATTAATTAGGCACATTCATTCATATTAAATCTGCAGGTTGCATTTACCCTATAGTCCTAAAAGAATTGATAAAAGGCATGTAGGGGAGCACTAGCCATTTTAAGAAGATGTTACCTGATGGAATGCACGCACATAGTAAAATGAAGCAAAGCAAAACAAAAATATAGCCTAATGATTATCTCTGAAAAAGTGGGGTGGTCTGCTAACCTTCTGCTCTATACCCGCTAGAGGAAAAACAGGTAGACTTGTTACTGCATTTTGAAGCTACAATCTGAGAACTGGGTCAGTGGAGTTTGGATTTAGGGTTCACTGAAGTCAAACTCAATTCCAAAAACATTGATTTTGCCACCTTAAGTATACAGCACTTATTGTCAACTTGTCCAGTTCATGGGGCCTTTGCCCCGTTCCCTTCGGCTATGTCTGGGTCAAGTCAGTGCAAATCAGAACAATCATAACAAGGCTTTGTACATTTGTCACACTTCAGACCACTAAAACCTACAGCTCTCCAAAGGCTGTTAGATAGAATAACTGGCATGGGATGCACTGTGAAGTTTCTTCTATAAGCTTTACAATACATTGCCTTCACAGTTTGTATTTGAATCGCCATTCATTTCAAACTCACATTAACTCCTTTTGGTATATGTTGCATGTAATGTAAATTTTTTTAAGTTCTTTAATCACTGGTGATCTCATTTAGTTAAGTGGTTTTTGTTTTTTGTTTTTTTTTTGCAAAGCATTTCATCACAGTATATTTCACCAGGACTCAAAGGTTAAGAACTGCAGTAACCGTAAAAGGGATGGATTTATTTATTTGATTGATTGATTGATTGATTGATTGATTGATTGATTAATTGATTGAAGTGACACCATTTACCTTAAAGAAACCAAACAACTAAAGATGTTCTTTATTCTTTAACATTTTAATTTAATATATCATTTGTGTCAGATGCAGATTCCTGAACAAGATATGCCCATCTGTACAGAAAGCACATAACCAGTCTGTTTTCCAAAATTAGGCATAATTATTGGAATAATTTGAATTCATAATAATCATACTGCCATAGTCAAGTAGCACATATGAACCAGGACTAATGGATGGATCTTTTTCAAATGTAAGAAAAAAAAAAGTCTTTCATTTGTGATGTATTTCAGTGGGTTTTTTTTTTCTTTTTCAAAAGACAACTTTTTGTTTGAAATTGTTGACGTGAAAAATCACATTTGCCCTTCTTTGGCAACAACCCTCTGCTAATATTCAATTGCTATTAGTAATTGATGTGCCTCATCCCCATATCTGCTCACCTCAGACATTTTACAGAAAAAAAAGCAAAATGCCTTTGCTTTTTCTAGCTACAGATAAGCCTTCTAACTGGCTTGCATGTGCTGTAATTCATAACATTCAGTCATAAATAGCAGCTTTTGTGGATAAAGCCATACTGGGAGAAAAGCACATTTAATGTCAGCACATGCCATGCTCCATAGTGTGATAAATGTACATGAAACACCTGTAATTTGTTTGTACAGATCAGAGTGTCAAAGGCACAGTCAGATCTCAACCACCCTGAATGAGCTGTCAATAAGAACTTGTACCTAATGATATCATATGTAACCAGCATTACAAAATGTCCACAGCAGTCAATAGGCTACTTTTGGTTAGAGGCTAAAGTAAATCGATAAAGCAAATAATTTTTTTTGCCTACTAAAATAGCAAAGAAAGACACAATATCCTTAAAACCATGTGGTCTGGGACTTAAAAAAATCTACATAAAAGTAGTATAGCAGTAAATTATGTCAGTAAATCTGTACTATATTTCCAGCCATTTTAAAACGATAAGAAAACGTATACTGTATAAGTCAGTTATAAATAAGTCATGGACTACATTTATGCAGATTTTGTGTTGTTTTTTTATTATTATTATTATTAAATTATCATATAACTATACATTTATGTGCTTATTGTGGCATGGTTAGGGTTGGGGTGAATAAATATTGCACACGTAATGCATAGTTGATAAAGAATGCAATGTTTATCAATACAATGATATTTAGACCTATTGTGTGAATTATCAAAATAAGTTTTGCCATCCCCCTTAGGCATTTGGGGTATGAAAATTAAAATTTTTCTCTCTCAGTGTTGGCTATTATGTCTTGAGACCACGGAATATTCAAAGTATAATATGCAAGGTATATCACAATGAAGGGCTATTATTATTTAAATTAATATGAGACTGTTACATGAAAACTGAAAAGCTGAAGTGTATAGTCTCTTAACAAAGTCATTACTTGGAGTCATTACTTGAGTAAGTATATCTCAGTAGCATTAACAAAAATGGCTGAAATGATTTTATCATGATTTCAGAAGCACCAGGGTATTATACAGAGAATCACAGAACCTGGTTTTGATGCTGTAGGCAAAATGCAAGACAGATTTAGGGATCTGGCAATTAAATATTTAAAGCTTAACTCAGCCATGAATCCAGCCAGAAATGAACTGGGGTTTCTGAGTTTACGTTTTAAATATAATTGAGTGAAATTTTTATGAACTTATCACAGAGATACACAGAGCATGGGTGGAAAAATGAATGCGTTCAGGAGCACCCATCTTGGGAGATCATCATCCATTTGCGCTTCAGAAATGAAAGAAAAAACCAAAGGCTTAAATCTCCTGGCTCCGTACCGTCTCCTTGTAGTGTCGAGAATAGCTTTTCACAGATTCAGCAAATCATTCCTCGAGTCATCTAAGTCAAAGGATGTGAAACGTAAACAAACTATAAAACCGCAAGCTCGACTGTGGTTTATGCAATTCTCAAAAGAAAGCAGCTTGCTCCAATTAGAAAATACATTTCTTGACCTTAAATGTGATGGGGGAATTCACTAGTTATGTTGAGTGCAAAGGGGAAAAGAAAAATTAATCAGCAAAACACTTTGGCTAGTTGAGACTAAATGTGGCTTTGCTGGCAAACTCTCCATCATACTTATGTCTAGTTATGAACTAATATTTGTTTTAAAGAAAACTGAAAGAAAATCTAAATCCTTTGCTCCACCGAGGTTCTGAAGTGTGCATCCAATAGACACTTTATTATGGAGGGGAGGGGATTTGTGAATGGCACTGACGTTGGTAGGTCACATGACAATGACAACATGATAAATGTAGTATGTCTGGATCAGAGCCATTGAATAACATCATTATTATTATTATTATTCAGTGCCTCTGGTACTGATTACATTCATGTTACATGCATTCATGCACATATTCAAAAGAAGTATCTACACAAAGAATGTGCACCCATAGTTTTTTTATGAGAGGTATTGAATAATTTACTCAACTGCTTGGTTCAAGACTGATTCATTTAGGAATTAAATTATTGACTGACTGTCTGTTGAATGAGTCACTCAACCTATTCAAAAACACTAATTCATTGAACAAAACAGAACAAGTAACTGACAATATTGTGTCAAAAATGAAAGTCAATTTACTTCTTGTACATAGAGCTCTTGTATAAATGCAATATTAGATTCTCAGTCATGCTGTTTTTCTATATACAGTCAAATTTTACTTTAATTGTGTTATTCAAAAGGGACAATTAGCTACTACACAGCTTGTTCTGGAGGAAGCTAACATGAAATATGCTCTTTAAGGTCAGTTGTAGTGACATTTCAGCCACTGTGCGATTGTTCGCTATGCATTATACATTTTTATTATTTATGGCCTATAAAATCATACCGATTCTAAGGTCTGTATAGTGCAGTAACCTTGCAATCCACTGAGGACGGACAGCATGGGGCTGTTTTAATGCTGCTCCAGCCAAATCCCTGCCATCATCTGCTGATGCAGGTTGCCTAATGCAGTTTGAGTGTTGAGATTGTAGGGGTCAGCATTCAGAGCTGATACATGCTCAGGTCAGGCTTTAGACCTCAGATGACATATATGATGAACTTCCTCTAGTCCTCAGTGACAAGGGCAAAGTGGGCACTGTGAAATCATCAAGCTTTTGTGCGGCTTTATAGGACATGTGGTTTATTTCGAATGCAGGTCTAACTGGGTTCTGTATGTTTACAAACAATGTATTTGATGGTGATATCTTAACAATATCTAACACATTTCACATATTAGTAGCTTATATATGCATATGCACGTTGGCCATATGTTTGTGTTTACCTTGGTTTACTTACAATTAAATATCAAACTATCTATAATGAGATAACCCTTTTTTTATTTTCAGTTCAAGAGTCTCTCCTGGTCAGCTCAGCTGTGTCAGTGAAGGACAAATTTGGTTTATTAAAACTGATTTGTATCTCTTGAAATGAGACATACTGTATATAAAAATAGATTTTTGTAAAATACACTTTGCCTGGTAAATGTTGTAAACTATGACAGCCAGATAAACACATCAATATTGTTAATGCACCACCACTGAGAGATGGAATAAGTTTATAATAAATGCATAATAAATAAAGTCGTTTTGAAGTGCATTTCACCCAAAGAATCCCTTGGGTGTGATGTTCATCTGTTTCAAATATTTGTAAAATATTTAAAATGTAAAATATTGTGTTTGAAAACCAGTTACTTGAATCAAATGAGTTGCCACAAGCTCTAATTATGCTGCACGCTGAGCAGCATCAACATATTAAATGAATTACTGTTAACCTTGCCTTAAAATCAGTGGTTCTCTTTTAATTTGTTAATGTTGAAGCTTATTATTGAATATTAGTTTATACACAGAGGGGTGATGAAAATTACTTGTCCTTGCTTGTGTTTTGGTCCATTTCACACCGACAATTAAAACACAGCAATTTAAAAAGAACTTTTATGTGCTTAAATGTGTTATATATTTGTACAGTCATCAAACGTGTGTTGCATAGGGGTGGGAATCGCAGGGTACCTCACAATACGATACGAATCACGATACATTTAGTGTTTTCTCAACCTTTCCTCTCCCTGTCATCATAAAAACGGAGTCCCGCACATGACATAGCCGTTCACATGGAGTGAGGTATGAGTGGTTATGAACGAATCAATGAAACACATTTGTCTTTACTTGTCCTTGCTTGTGTTTTGGTCCATTTCACACCGACAATTAAAACACAGCAATTTAAAAAGAACTTTTATGTGCTTAAATGTGTTATATATTTGTACAGTCATCAAACGTGTGTTGCATAGGGGTGGGAATCGCAGGGTACCTCACAATACGATACGAATCACGATACATTGCTCACGATACGATAATATCACGAATACAGCGATTCTGCGATAATCAATATATTGCTAGACAATCTTATTAATGATACATCAAAATGCCTGTGAAAAGGTTAAGTGCAAGTTTTCTCTCTTTATTCAAG
>NW_015660496.1:488631-500417 GCF_001515625.1 Sinocyclocheilus rhinocerous | reverse complement strand
TATGTTTCTGCCGGTCGGTGCCCACTGCAGAACGCACACTTGTAATATCTAAAGAGAGAGAGAGCATCCAGTTTTGTTGACATAAAACTGGACGGACGCGCCGGCGCCACTCTCTCTCACTCATATAGTGAGGGAAATCCACCTGCGAGCTGAGAGGTTAGGCTACTCACGGACTTAATATGCGCTCTGCAATGATAACATGATCGATGCCTACATTCCACGCTGATAGATGTTCCGGGGCAGTTTTTTAGTTCTCATCTCCATAAACATAAGACGCCGGTGCATCTCTGATTTGTTGTTGGTCTACCATTACGCTCGTATTTCTTCTTCGCTGTGAATTACAATTTTCGTTCATCTGACCATCCGCAATCTGGGAAGCGCTACCACAAGAAGTCTGGAGGTACTGCCGCTCCGGTAAGCCAAAGTGGTAAACAGCCACAATGTAGGTTTGAATTTAGATCTTTTGTATGTTTTTAAAAAAATATCGATACTTGGTGCCAGAGTATCGATAACGTCTCGCAGCCGGAAATATCGTGATAAATCGGCACATCGATTTATTGTCCCACCCCTATTGCATACAGTATATGTGCACTTTGGATGGGATAAATGCAGAGCACTAATTCTGAGTATGGGTCACCATACTTGGCCACATGTCACTTCACTTTCACTTTCAGCCACTACGCCACCATTAAAACAAACACAATGGCATAACAGACAAATGCTAGAATAATAAGTGAGATATTTTAAAAGAAAGATTCATGAGGGAGAAAAAAAATCTTTGAAAAGACATTACATTGCACACCAGGTGTTTTGTGTTTTTCTCACAACTGAATATATCTACGGTTGAAATGAAAACATTTGGCACAGCCCTGGGGCATGTGATGAGACATTAACAACACCTCAAAGTGACCTCTCCTCTTAACGCTGACTTCAGTTTGGAGGGCAGCACAGTTTGAGGCCAGCACACTAATAGAATCAGATCCAAAGTATGGAAAAGTATTTCACCCACCCACATAACTCGAAACAAAACAAGGTTAAGCAGAAAAAGTAAAGTTGAACTATAAAGTTCCCTGAACTGGAGAGACATATGACAGCAATGATCTGTCTATGAAACATTCAATAACTCACTGCAAGATGGATGACCATAATATCAAATAGATGAAAGGATACAGCTTAGAAATTAAATTTTTTATGCATTATAATAACTGAAAAGTAGCAATCTATTAATAAGCAGTCACACTAGATGAGGCGCTAACACATAATTCTACTTTCTTTTTATACTCTTTTTTCTGAAACCTCTTAGCAAGTTGAAAGAAGGATAAAGCTTGTGTCAGATTAAAGTTATTTTCTCTTTGTCTCATTTGTCTGGATTGTTACTAGATTTCTGCCATCATAAAGTCTTTTTAGTATCTAAGCAACTGGTTAATGTTCATTTGGGGGGGGCGGGGAATTTGACTTTAACGGCTTATTAGTCTTTACAGATGCAAACAAAATTACACTTGTAGTCTAATTCTGCACAGAGTGTACTTCTGAAGGCTTTGTAATTGTTCGGGACAGTGTAATGCTTGCTTTTATGCAATGCTGTCAATTTACACTAGAATGCTAACAAGCCTTATTCCGGCATAGTTAGTGTGCAATAAAGCACAGTAGACCTCCTTACTGCAAAGTCTTAAAGGACTTAATCCCGTATGTAAGAAAGCACATGTAAATCTTCCTGGTGGTCTGCTGGGTTACAGAGATGAAGAACACTTGTAATGTTTAACTGCTGCGGGAGCAGACTGTAGACCAGGCAGAGTGGTGCGACAGCAGAGGTGTGAAAGCACTATGACTCTCCACCGCTATGTGGAGATCATTTATTTCCAGACACTCCACCAGCACTATCTAATCAATCAACTCTTTCCACCTAACAGCTTAACCACTAGTGCCTTCTTTGTCTTCTTACTCTTGAAATCACAGTAAAGTACTCTAAAGCGCTGTAAAATGTGGATGTTATTTCCACACTAAATGGAGAAACACTTTCTTGCCCTTTACCATTTAGACCACATAAACAGATGCTGTTTAAGTCTTTAAGTAGGATAAACTGTAAAATAAATACCTGAACATGATGCATATACCTTCTGCTTCACACTGACAAAACATATAGGGAATATCTATTTTATTCGGTTGTGAATCATTTTGAATTGCATTTAGAATGTATTTTATATTCTAATTACGGAAATAAGTGATTTTTTTTTATTATTATTATATTGCATCATAATTGAGTAAATTGTTCTTCTTATCATTGAAATTCAATAAATTCACATTCCAAATAAAATTCAGTCAGTTCAATTTCCTTCATTTCTGAATTTTGCCCAACTCTGATTATGCTGGATTTGCAATTTAGTCTAAAGACTTCCAACAAGTCAAATTCTGTCATCATGTTTACGAATTCTGTCATATTATCATTTACTGTTTGTAAGTAAGTCAAAGTTTTGAGCATTGTAGAGTATGCAAGAGCTCCAGAGGTGTAGTTGTAGTTGCATTTTCCTGACTTGATTCTTGGGTGTCTTTGTTGGTCTTTTAATCCCTGTAGTCAAATTGAGGTAGTCATTTTAAGTAGTATTTAAATAATCATAGTTCTATGGATTGCTTTTCAATCATCAGCAGTAATTCTGTGAGAAATCACATTCCTTTTTGTCCTACATGTGTTCCCCAAGACCATGAATATGTGTGAAATTGATGTTGTCAGGTCATTTGTTACAAATTCAAAACCGATATAAACCAAAAGCCCAAGATAAAATATTGTCCTGCTCTCTACAAGGGTAAAAATACCACATAAACTCTAATTATCCCTACCGTCAAACCATGGAACCTGCTCAAACAAAATATAGATTTTTACATTAACTTTAAGAGGCCCAGCCCCATCCTTTCTGCTCCAAGAAAAATGGATACTGTAAAGGCAATATACTGTCTCTGGCTATGTTCAGCATGTTTATATAACACTAAAAATAACAAGACTTTGAGCACATGGATCGTGTGAAAAATTACAGTTTTGGGGGATTTGACAAGAATACTGTGTGACTTAAATCGCCTGATCAGTTAAGAACTCTGTTGAGAAGTCTTAGATGCAGTTGTTCTCAATTCCAGTCCTGACACCTGGACCATATTTACAGTACAATATATACTTTCATTTAATATACATCTTTGTTCACTGAATCATTTAAAGTGAATTTATTCAAATATTAAGTTATCATACTTTTTTTAAATTGTTATAGGGCCCATTTGTCAGTACTAATGTCACCTTTTCTAACTTTTTACACAGTTCTTCTAAACTTGGCACAGCAGTTAATTTCACGTTCAAAATGCACTAAAACTATCAAAATATTTAATACGTCTCAAATCAAGTCATTCTTCCAAAACACAAAGGTTGACACCCAACTAGCACACTTGACAATGACCTAAAAACATTAACAACCGGCAGCATTATAGGCATACAATGTTTTATTTTGTAAAATTTCTTAACTGTTTAGAATTCACTGCGGTATATTTTACATGGTCCATGTTTGCATTATGGTACAAAATATTCCCCTGTTATATGTTCTGGGATTTTATTGATAACGATAATTAGATGATATTTTGCTGAGTGTGCTTTTGTGCTGATATCTTAAGGACTGCCGTGGACATTTTGTTCATCACCACTCACCTCCACACCAAGACAAACACAACTGGAAAGGGAGGGAGGGCTTCACTTCTGCGGCTCTCTGCCTGATGCGCATGTGCCAATCAATGTGTGCTACACTGCTGTGCTGCGCCTGCGCGGAGGGGCGTCGGAACTCGACAGTCCTCAACATTTCCCGACCCGACCTGAGTTTTTATTAGTTTGTCAGGGAACGCTGTGCGCAAACAGAAACACACGCGCACATATAGCTATACATATATTCATTTATCAAAAAAAAAAAAAAAAAGACACTCCCCAGAAAAAAAATTGCACTTTCTCTCGAGGAAGAAAAAGGGCAGGTGCTCAAGGCCCCTTTTATTTCTGTGTGCACGTGCCTGTTGTCTTGTGTTTAGAGAATAGGGAGTGGTGAACACTATCAAATAAACCCCTGTCAATCAGACCAGAATTGAAAACCACTGTCTTGAAGGAATGCTCACATCCCTGCGTTTAAACCCTCCAGTGTGAAGTAGGAAGTGTGTGTGTGTGATTTATTTCAGTGGCTTCCCTGTGTTTTGGGTTGAGATGAAGCACTGGGAATGCAGCAGATCTTGCCGTTTCAGCAAGTCTATAAGAGTGGCCTTCAGACCCTTGATGAAAGCCATCCCGTCATCCTGACATTCACTCTCAAATCACTAACTATTCTGCTGACTCCACTGAAGTGGTGACGGGGCACACCAGGGGGCCATCATGGCACCTCTCTCTCCTTTCAGAGGGAAAAGATTGAACTGCCATAATTTCTGCCTTATTTTATTGTATTAATTATTTTCTATTTACATTGGTAAGATGGTAAGAATTGTCAATTTGAAAAGAGAGGGTGTGATACTTTGTATTTTCACCTCTTATATTGCATATTGTGCCCAAGTCAATATCAAGGGTCAATTGGAAAAGAGATGGTGTGATACCTTTTATTTTCACCTAAAAAAAAAAAAAAAAAAGATTATCCTCGACAGATCATTTGAGATGACAGTCAACTTGTCTGATTAATATCACCTACTGAATGTTAAGCACAGATGTCTTGTTAATTTACCAGCATCTCATCTCTTGTCCCTTGGCAGTTATATTTTATCTCTGGCCAGTAAAATCCCAACTCCTCTATACTTGAGTTACTAGAGTGTTTGACCAACTGGCAAAAATCCAGCTGCAAGATCAACAGTGATACTTCAATTTTGTTACCTACACACAAGAACGAGTTATAAATGTGATAATCCCTCAACCACACACGTGTCCCTTCTCACATAAACCCTCTAGAAGCAGATCACTAGACATTTCCTATTATCAAGATTCGCTCTGTTTATAGTGTGAAAGACATTGTAGCCCAACTGATTGGAAACTCTCACAGACAGCCATCTGTAAAATTTGTACTATAAAATTTCATAAGCATAAATCATAGTGCCTCACTCAATGGTTTTATGTATATTAAATTGTCTTTGTCTAAATCGATCACTATATGAGGTTTTGCTCAGCACATCTCGCATTATCGCCGCAGCTGTTTATACAATGGCTTCAATTTATCAGTGCTGTTTACCCCAGAATGCAATTTGCAGCCGTTTAGTCAAATGAAGACACATGAGTGATGTAGCAAGTGAAAAACATTTCAGAGGTGAGCACACTAAAGTTCCAGTTAAAGCGCTTTATTTGTACTACAGTACATCCACTCTCCTATTTAATTGTAAAGCTTGATTTTTTTGTGTGTGAACTATCTTGTAGGTTACATTATGAATATGTGTCATTTGTGAGGTTTTAGGTATACTTGGCATCTACACCTTTTCACTGTCAACAACAGAACCCTTAATCAGGGTGGTGAGCCATTATCTGTATTCAGATAAAACCAGGTAAAACTATTTTTAGAAGTAACTCTATTCCATTTACATACAGTAGTTTCCATAAAGTGAATTTGCCTTTTATATAGTTAATACAATTGTATTAGGTTTTTATTACAACCTTTATGCAAAGTAGAGCTAGAAAGAAAGAAAGAAAGAAAGAAAGAAAGAAAGAAAGAAATGACAGCCGTATGACTTCTTAAAAAATAGCTTTATATTTGTGCTTGTTGGATAATAAGACTAACAAGTTACTGTTACTTTTTATTTAAAAAAAAAAAGAAAATGCAATTAGCTTTTTGATCATAACAATTGCCACACGTTTTAAAAACATTATTTTAAAATGTCTAGTTTGCAAAAATCACTAAAAGTTAGTTGATCGTGTCTCTTTAATAAATTTCATGTCTCCATATATGTCTGACAGTGTTATTTTAGTAATATTAGTAATATTTATATACTATTACTATTATATACTTTGAATTAGCTATTATTTTCAGATTTGTAATTTTCATTGTAATTTTTGTATAAGTTTTAGATTTGATTAAAATCAATATATATATATATATATATATATATATATATATATATATATATATATATATATATATATATATATATATATATATATATATATATATATATATATATATATATATATATATATATATATATATATATATATATATATACAGTATATATATACATACATTTAATTTATTTTGTCAGTTTTAGTTTTTGTAATTTTAGTACTTACCCTATTTTAGTTTTATCAGCAGCCAAGGCAACATTCCTAGTTTTTATGTGTAAGTTTTCAATTAAATATTTATATTTAGTTTCAAAAGTTTTAGAAAACAAAAATAACGACTTTATTCCACATTTTCGTCTCTACTGCATCACTTTAGACGTGCTCACGACAGTACCATGACGCGAGCGTGAATGAGGGATGAACAGAATTTTCATTTTTGGGTGAACTAACCCTTTAATTAACAGTGACAACTGATGTGTGAACTGCTGTATGCACTTGTCTTGTGTATACTTGTACACAGTATTTAGAAACAAGACCCCTTGTGATCACGTACATGTGCGGGACGTGACATTAAAATAACTATGCAAGCTTGGTCTGCGTTCGGGCATATAGACAGTTATGTGAAGTGGGAAGCATAGTAAGTGCTTCACAGTCCATCTGGGCCCAATCATGATTGTGCGCAGAGCTTGTCGCTAGGGAGATCTGAAGCAGCCCTCTCAAGCTGCTTCCCAATTACCTGATCCAATTTGCATTCAGTGCATGAGAGCAGCAATGTGTAAGACCGTGATAGCCCGACAGCCTTAGGTCTCTCTCTATCCTCTGCTCTTTGTAGAGTGCTGGTATTAGCTCTAGAGAAAAAAAGAAAAAGCCTTGAACAAACATCTTGACCACTGTGGCATACTGAAGACATAATGATTCATCATATTCAGCACTCAGAGAGTCCTTAACCCTGAATACTAAGAGAATGATGCGTGGTGCACGCTATCTAGCGCATGTGTATAATATAACCTTTATCGCAAAGAACGATGAAACACAGCTACCGAAAGCATAAACAGATACTTTATGTCTGCATGGACAGAATTTATGGAGGAAGCTTTCTCCAGCCCTTCAAAATGAATCATTGTGAAATAAATATTATAATGAATGCGTACTGATAAAATCTCCTCCATTAAGCTTTTAGCCAACTGCTGTCACCCGTGCCCCATGCGGGTGACCTGAGAATTTGACAGCGGTCTGCCTCTCCTCCACCCTCAATACATTACTCACTCTGTGGCTGAGTGGACTATGCTGGCAGAAATTGGCAAAGATTCAGCACTCGTGTGGATTAATTAATTACACCAGAAATGTTAACAAGGTCATTGCTCTGCTTTTCCTGAAAATGTTAATGAGGTCAGGGCTCATCATCAGAATACTTCGGTCAGTTGAGCCTTTTAATTTAAAATATGTAACATTTAGTCAGAAGACAACAAAAAAGCAGAATACAAACTGTTACATGGAGACAAGTTAGATGGAGGAAAAGAGCAAGAGAGTGAGAGGGAGGAAGAAAAACAGGTTTGAAGCATCAAGTTACAGAAAATTGCCCATCTTGGCTGGAAAACTAGCTGTGGTTCAGTTTAACTCAATATACGTATGTACTGTACATTTCATCTCAGGATTGTTTGTAACTGATTCTCTTTAAATCAAAATGTACTGTGTGTGTTTATGTGCTTACATTATGTAGCAATTTGTTTATGTTCTCAAAACTTGATGCTTTCACTTCTTAGGACATATTTCTTTGGCT
This sequence comes from Sinocyclocheilus rhinocerous, assembly GCF_001515625.1. NCBI lineage: Eukaryota > Metazoa > Chordata > Actinopteri > Cypriniformes > Cyprinidae > Sinocyclocheilus > Sinocyclocheilus rhinocerous. Next base: position 492,597 of record NW_015660496.1, on the reverse strand, counting down.
GAGAATAATTATACAAACTAACCATCCAAATTTTGCCTGAAATGTAAATTGTTCAATGTCACGGTGAGTCAGGCAAGGAAGAGGAGATGTGGACCTAAATGCAGCAGTTGTAATTTATTTTAACCAAAAACACAAAACAAAGAAGATCATCGAAACACTGTTGCCAACTGCTTTTGATGGAAAGTAGCTAATGCCTGCTCGCTAAATGTCGCTAGATTACATCATAATCATCAGCGTCTCGGAAAGTAGATAAGCTTTGTCCCTAGACAATTATTTATTTATTTTTTTAAAATAGCAAAGTTTGTTGCATGGAACTTTTACAGTTCCCCTTCAGGAACTCGAGCTGCGTCGAGAATCGCTTTGGGAACGCCCCTGCGTGACCGCGTTCTGAAGCACGTGTAAAATCAGTCCAGTGGAGCAGCGAGACGTCACGAGCGGGGTGACGTGAGCACCAGGAAGTATAAAAGCGCATCCAGCAGAGCGCAAGTTAGCTTCTGCTCTTCAGTAGCACTCTGTGTATGTGTTAGTCTATTTACTGTTGTCTGTCAGTCCACAAGCATTACCACCAGGCCCGTTAGGCTGACATCGAGTCTGGTTGGGAAAGCTTATACGGCGGCAGGTCAGGCTGGTGCAGGTTTGCACACCATGGCGGTGTTACAAGCATACCAGGCTGACCTGCTCAGGGACCTGGATGACAGGGAGGAGGAGGAATCCGACGTAGTAGCTTAACCGCGTCGGGCCACAGATTTGTCCCTCCGGGCCACGGAACGGCATCTGTGGTTGAATCTCTCTGAAATGCAAGATAAGGACAGATTCTTCCTCCTAGACGCCCCACTCTCGCCCTCTGGCCTTTTTTGACGACGCAGTCAACACTGTCGTCGATAGGTAGTTCTTCCCTTCGGCCTGTCACTCTCACCCCGCACTTTCACGAAGTGTGTGGATGCTGCTCTGGCTCCACTGCGACTCCAGGGCATCCGCATACTCAATTATATCGACGATTGGTTAATACTAGCTCAATCGGAGTAGATGGCGGCTCGGCATCGAGATGTCGTCCTCGCCCATATGAGAGAGCTGGGGTTAAGACTAAACACCAAGAAGAGTGTATTTTCTCCACTACAGAGAACCACTTATTTAGGCGTGGTGTGGGATTCTACCACGATGCAGGCACGTTTGTCTCCTGCTCGTATCGAGTCAATCCTCACGACAGTCAAGAGAGTAAGAGAAGGCCAGTCACTTACTGTCAAACAGTTTCAGAGGCTGTTGGGTTTGATGGCAGCAGTGTCCAACATGATACCTTTTGGCCTGCTGTACATGAGACCCTTGCAGTGGTGGCTCAGGACCAAGGGATTTTCCCCGAGGGGGAATCCGCTTTGCATGATCAAGGTCACGCGGCGATGCTTACGTGCCTTGGACATGTGGAAGAAACGTTGGTTCCTAGTTCAAGGCCCAATGTTAGGGGCTCCTTGTCGTCGTGTAACGCTAACGACGGATGCCTCTCTCACGGGCTGGGGAGCGGTCATGAGTGGCCGCTCTGCCCAGGGTCTGTGGGAAGACCATCATCTCACTTGGCACATCAACTGCCTGGAGATGCTGGCCGTGTTTCATGCTCTGACACACTTCCTTCCAGACCTGAGGGAACATCGTGTGCTTGTCCGCACAGAAAACACATCGGTGGTCTCCTACATCAATCGGCAGGGGGGTCTGCGTTCACGCCCCTTGTACAAGCTGGCGCGCCAGATCCTTCTGTGGGCTCAGGGGAAGCTCCTCTCGCTAAGAGCAGTCTACATCCCTGGGTATCTCAATCAGGGGGCAGACATCCTGTCGAGACAGGGGCTGAGGCCCGGGGGATGGAGACTCCACCCCGAGGTGGTGGAGTTCCTCTGGAGGGAATTTGGCAAGGTGGAAGTAGATCTATTTGCGTCACAGGAAATGACACACTGCCCGCTCTGGTTCTCCCTCACGCATCCAGCTCCACTGGGGCTGGATGCCATGGTACAGACGTGGCCGAGGCTTCGTCTGTACGCTTTTCCCCCGATCGCTCTGCTCCCGGGAGTTCTGGAGAGAGTACGCCGAGATGGGGTCTGTCTGTTGCTAGTAGCCCCATTCTGGCCGGCCCGAGTATGGTTCTCGGACCTGGTGTCCCTCCTCGACGGCTCTCCGCTGGAGATTCCGATCAGGAGGGACCTCCTCTCTCAGGCGGGGGGCACCATTCTTCACCCCCGCCCGGAGTTATGGAAGCTGTGGGCATGGCCCCTGAGGGGGCACAGCTCCTAGCATCTGGTCTCTCAACTGAGGTTGTTGAGACTATACTCCAGTCCAGAGCTCCCACCATTAGGAAAGAGTACGCCTTAAAGTATATGGGGGTCAGAGCGCACTCGACCAGGAGTATGGCGGCCTCCAAGGCTTTCAACTTGGGTGTGGCCTTGCAGGACATTTGTGCTGCGGCGGGCTGGTCCTCTCCGCACACTTTTGTCCGCTTTTACAACCTAGACCTGGCATCTACTCCAGGTTCCCAAGTTCTCTCTTCGTGATGTGCTCATCTGATACACACACAGGCAGGGACTTGGTAGTATGGCGCAGTGGGTATTCTCGTTCCCAAAGCAATTCTTGATGCAGCTCGAGTTCCTGAAGGTGAAAGTCTCTAGGTTACGTATGTAACCATGGTTCCCAGAGGGAACGAGACGCTGCGTCTCTTTGCCATACTCCCTGCATCCCTCCGGGCGCTACTTCATCTAAGCTAACTTGCGCTCTGCCAGATGCGCTTTTATACTTCCTGGTGCTCACGTCTCGCTGCTCCACTGGACTGATTTTACACGTGCTTCAGAACGCGGTCACGCAGGGGCGTTCCCAAAGCGATTCTCGACGCAGCGTCTCGTTCCCTCGGGGAACCATGGTTACATACGTAACCTAGAGACGTTTTTCTCAGTCGATTTGGTACATTTCTCAAATTATCCTTGACATTTGCCAACCTTTAAGTTCATTTCTTGAAACAATTCATACAAACAGCACGACACAAAGGATTACCACACAAAATCTTGTAATTTTTTTCAAAATCCTCTTACAAGTAAATATTTATGTCAATAAACAAAATATCATTGCCCTCAGAATGACAAGTCCTTGTGTCATTGTTCACAAACAAGATATGCAAAATGCTTAGCCATGTTATCAATACTCTGTCACCATTCCCTGATGTATATGGCTGCTGTTTTGATGACAGTGATTGAAAATGCACACGCCTGCACTATTTTGTATGACATACATCAATTTCAACAGTGTAAAGTTACACATTACTGTATATGGGATATTGATTGCAAAAGATTGGACAGGATTCACATTTACGCTTTTACTCCTGTCAACAATTACAATTACACTCAGATTCACAAATAAAAATGTATAGAAAATATACTTGCCATTTTTTATTTAATGACTTATGCAATAAACTAATGCCTAGATGTTTTGGAGGGTAAAGCTATTAAACAGAGAACCAGTATAATAAAGTTTTATCAACATGACATAAGCATTTGCATGAATGTAGTTTTGATAAAACGATGGATGGATAGAACAATGAATGGATGGATGGATGGATGGATGGATGAATTCATGAATGCATTATCTGTGTTGAATGCCTTTGAATTGCAATTTAGTAAATTTTAAAATGGATGGATGGATGAATTCATGAATACATTATCTGTGTTGAATGCCTTTGAATTGCAATTTAGTAAATTTTAAAATGGATGGATGGATGGATGGATGAATGCATTATCTGTGTTGAATGTCTTTGTATTATAATTTATTAGATTTTGAAATGGAAATGGACAGATGGAACAATGGATGTATTCATGAATGCATTATCTGTGTTGAATGTATTCGGATTGCACTTCAGTAAACACAAAATGGATGGATGGATGAATTCATGAATGCTTTATCTGTTGAATGTCTTTGTATTACTTTTTTTTTTTTTTTGCT
>NW_015660496.1:466853-488492 GCF_001515625.1 Sinocyclocheilus rhinocerous | reverse complement strand
TTTTTTTTTTTTTTTTGCTGAGACCCACAAGTGAAGCACAGACAAAGAGCTTGTGAACTCAAAAAATGCTAAGGAAAAAAGAAGAAAAAGGAAAAATAAAAAAGAATGTGGAGATCCCAAAGCGATCCACAAAGTGTGTGTGTGCTGCTCCAGGTCAATGAAAAGTTACTGGGGCTGTTTTGGGGGCCGTGTCTGCAGTAAAGATGTTGTGCCTTTTGGAGCACACAAGGGAACAGTACATATGAGCACATGCTGTGGACAGAGAGAAAGAGAAAGGGAGAAAGACAGAGGGAGCTTCATATTTCTGGGGAAGTAGGCCAAGCTCTATGACTAGAGATTGGGAAAATCAAGCTCTTAGAAAACATCTGGCCTCTGCATGTGTGGCAGATACGGCAGCCCCTGTCCACGTGACCCACGGCCTCCGCTTAGCAGCCAGAAAAGCCCACAGAGAGGGTTAATTCTTCCCACACTGATACGGCTGCTAGGATGCCTTAAAAAGACACAGCAGTGGATGAGTATGGAGGAGGAGTGTGTGTTTGAGGTAACGTTTGATTTAAGAGGGTTTCTCGAGGACAAAGTGTTGCTGCATAAAAGCGTGGTGTGAAACTCGGAAAACTGTTCCGTCTGTCTGTGCTTTCCATTCAAAAAAGCTGTTTTCTCAAGCTCTCTTGACAGCACGGCAGGTCAGAGATGATTGATGGGTGTGAAAGAGTGAGATGTCGGTGTTGTGCTGCTTCTAATACGTCTGTGTGTGTGTTGCATGCTTAATGTGTAGCTGAGGGACCGATTTCTCGTTGGCCCCCCTGCTGTGGTGAACAGAGCGTTTGAACGGCCGTATCCACATGATGTGAGCTCAACTGAGCGAAAGGAAAACAGCAATGGTATCTGTGCTTCTCTTTGGTCTAGCGTAAGGTCAGCTGCCAGATGGTCTTCTCACCGTGACAAGGTCACACGTTTAAAATACATCCAGGGAATATGCAGGGCTGAGAATAACGTGAGAATAGGGGCCTTAAAAATTAGCTGGACGCATCACTAGAGAAAGTCTATCAACTGTATGAAAAACTGCAATGTGGACAGAATTTTTCCTATCAAAAAAGAGTGCAAGGAATATATATGTGTAGAATGCACAAGCGTTTCCCTCACTTTAAATAATGAATATGTAATGGAAATTGATTCCCCACACCTTTTCATCAGAAAGAAATGTTCACATCATGTATTTCATCAGTTAAATGTACATATGTCTGAATCTGTTTGGGCCCTTAAAGGGTTAGTTCATCCAAAAATGAAAATGCTGTCATTAATTACTCACCCTCATGTCGTTCCATACCCCTAAGACCTTCAGAACACAAATGAAGATATTTTTGATCAAATCCGATGGCTCAGAGAGGCCTCCATTGACAACAACGCCACCCAAACTTTTTTTTTGTGTGCACAAAAACAAAACAAAAATAATAACTTTATTCAGCAATCTCTTCTCTTCCCTGTCATTATCCTTACGCGGTTAACGCAGTAAGCACAGTGAAGGCTTCCGTGTTCTACGTCCGAACGCCGGCTCATTATTGGCCAAAGCTGCACATGTGAGCAGCGAGACGCATGCGTGTGATGCTGATGCAGGAGCCGTCCAATAATGAGCCGGCATTCTGACGTAGAACCTGGAAGCGCTGGACGCAAACAACGTATGAGAATGACACCGAAGTGAAGAGTCGTTATTTTTGTTTTGTTTTTGCGCACATAATTAATGACAGAATTTTCATTTTTGGGTGAACTAACCCTTTAAAGATTTTCTGTCAGATTTTCAGAAAATTCTGTCATCATTCACTCACCCTTGTGTCATTCCAAACCTGTATCACCTTCTTTATGTGGGACACAAAAGAAGATATTTTGAATAGCTTTGACTTTAAAGTTAACATAAAGAAATGTATGTGTGTGTGTGTGTGTGTGTGTGTGTGTGTGTCTGTGTGCCAGACAGACGGCGAACGGCGCCGCCGGTGTGCCTACACTCATAGAAAATAATGTATTTGAATTTTAAAGATGTGGCGCGACGCTGCGCTTCTTGTCCGGTGTGCGACCGCCTGAAACGCTGTTTTTTTTCACCTCCATGCTTAAACGTCTTTGTTTGGGCTTCCGAAAGCGGATGATGTCGGGAAACAGTGGTTGCAATTTATTTTTTAACTCTGTTGCTGAGCATTATAACCCCAATTTGCTATTGTGTGCTGCGCATTTTACTGAGGACAGCTTCCACAACATGAGGGAGTACAGTGCCTGCCGGATTCGCCAAAAAGCTTTTGTTGAAAGACGGAGCAAGGGGTGTGGCAGTAGTGAAACACCATCTAAGCTGTTTGCCAATCACAACGCACTCGGACAGCTAACCAATCACAACACATTTTGTTTTTCGGAAGGCGGACCTTCATCAAAGCCGGAACTAATCGAGCCGTTTGTGCCAGGATGGGGAGAAAGGTATTTTAATAATGTAAATTATGTGAAAAATAATGCGTTTTTCGAACCACCAAGCATGAGAGCATGTTCTAGTACACCCCCAAAACAAAATCAAGACTTTGTAAAAGAGCATAATAGGACCCCTTTAAGAATACCAATGTTGAAAACAGTTGTGCTGCTTTTGTGGAAACCATTATACAATTTTATTTTTATTTTTTTTTGCAGGATTTTTGATGAATAGAGAGCAGCATTTATTTGAATTAGAAATAGTTTTGTAACATTATGCATGCACATGGCTACAAGATTTAGTAAAGAATAAATGGCCACGCTTAGCTCTGACGGTCCATAAATCACAATTAGTCCTCACCCAATTTATGGCCTAAAAATTTGACACAGTCTAAGACATACTCACACAAAAAAAGAAAAAAAGAAAAAGAAAAGAAAAAAGAAATACAAATAAAAATATATATATATACTTTTATTCTGGCAACTGGTTCATGTAATGTGACTCCAGTGACTGTTCAGTTTCACCCCCATAAGGGGTGAACCTCCCTAATAAGATGAAAAACAGTCATATTCTTTTTCAGAATTGGGTCCACTGATTCTGTCCCCAGGTGCAAAGGGGTCCCACACTAGCCCTGATGTCCTTGACCTGACCTCCATCAACTCCTCTTGAAGTGTCTTGAATGTTGAAATATGCCCCTCCACCACTAGAGAGACATCCGGAAGATTATTGCTCTTTCCAGGTAACAGGAAGGTCACTCGAAGTGGCACAGGCTCTTGTGGGAAAACAGGCAGGAAAAGCGACTGAGTTCCCTTGTCATTCCATTCCTTGAATCTAGCCTGGACAAGGCGTCTTGGAATCTGGTGCTCCCTTTTCGTCCACTCCTGGACCTCTTTGTAGTGTTGTTTATTTATTACACAAACAAAGAAAATAAATAAATAAATAAAAATGGAAAAATGGAAAAACAAGCTGATATTAGTCAAGGAAAAAACACATAAGGGAGATTAGATCATATGAAACAGATGAGATGTGAAAAAGACGGAAAATAAGCTAATTAACTGAATATCTTCTGTGTTTATTTACTGTTAACAATTAATGAATTGTTAGTGTATTCATTAAAATCATATTTCAAGTTAATGTTATGCAGGAGTAAAATAAAATAAATGTAATCATCCAGGGATGATCAAATGAGGATCATACTGTAATTTTTTTAATAATTATTTAAAAATCCTCTGTAAATGTAATAATCCCCCCTCCCCCCTAAACTATGCTACCTTGCAGCTGCCTCTGATTGTCTATATGTAGTCTGCCCACTTTCTGTTATAGGTATACATGCCATTGCTTTGATACGGTGACAGCTTTTCAATAGCATGGCATCAGTTGTGGGCATGAAATCACTGTGGCAACAAATGGCTTCTCAGCTGCCCGCAGACCACCACAGATTGTTTGTTGAGAAGAAAGACCCTCTGTACAGTTCACATAAATATTTAAGTCTATTAATTAGTGTTTAAGTAAGAACTGAGGGGAAAAAATGTTTTGAAATAAGAGAGCATATGGGATGATGGGAACATACGGAAATAAAAACATTTCTCAGAAGTTAAGACAGAACAGGGCTATTGTAGAGAACATTTGAGTCACTGATCCTATTTTAATACATGAGTCAGATCTTTGTTTTGGTCTATTTCTTTCAACAAGAATATGTAAAACAAATCTAAAAGTGCTGAGTATTCCAGATCCAGTTAATCTTTCATGCTCACCCTGCATAACAAGCAGGAAATCATAGATTTATTAGCCATTTTGCACAAACAGGGTACACAATAGTGGCTGAAAGTCTTTTTTTTTTTTTCTTCTTGTTGAAATTACATTTAAACGAACATAATGAAACCAACGAACATAATGAAACCAACAAAACTGCATACATACAGTATATGCATGCATGCCATTTCTTGCTACCATGTTGTAGAAAGAGTCCAAATGATGTTTCTACCTGGGTGCCACAATTGTAAGGTTGTAGAAGGTTTTAGAGCAGTGTTTCTTAACCAGGGGCCCACAGCAAACCTCCAAGGTGGCCCCAATATGTCTTAAAATTACTTAAATGTATGCTAACATACATAATCTTAATTAATATGCTAAAAAAAGACACAAAAATATAAGTGTATGTTGTACATTTAAACTGACATCATATTTTTGGGTTTATTTGTTTTAATTAACAGAAATACCAGGGACGTAGTTAAATATTATGTTTTCAGTCAATAAAATGTGTTAATATATAAACATTTTTACTACAATGATCTGAATATTAGTTCACTGGATTATGTTCTGCATTGCTCTGCAACTTTAACGGCTGAATACATTTGAGAAGGTCAGAAGGTCAAGAAGAAGTGAGAGAAATACCCCCCCAGACATTTAACATGCTAGATAGGTTAATATGATGTTAGATTCTCCTCAGGACAAAACCATAAAATTTGTGCCACTAATGCTTTTAAGAAAGTAATGGCACAGCAATCTGAACCATATTCATGGAAAGTGCCAGTTAATTTCAGTTTCTTTTTCCCTGATAAAGTCCTTTAATATGCTCCATTTCAATATCATCTTACATAATATCATCTTGTTCGCACACTAAGTTATTCAAATTATTCATTTTGTTCATTTTTAAAGGCCTTCAAAATATTATTGGCAGTGTAAAACAATCACTTCACATCAGCAAGTGAGAGCATCTAACATGCCAAGTAACGGTACTGGCAGTAATCAACACAGAGAAGAGAAGACTAGCCCTTTTCAAATGAGAACGAATAAATCCTTTTATGGGGGAACAAAATGCCATCAAATTAATTAAACATGGACAGGTCAGAACGTACTGCAATCTGTCCCTTTTCTCCCCATCCTGTTGGAGAGACATTTGGAAGTCTTCGAGCATGAAATTAAACATTGAGGACACCCCTTATTGAATATCTTCTATTCTCTGGGAAAGTCAAGAAGACTAAAGCACCGAAAAGCCAAAAGAATTAACTGTCACAGGCAGCTCGTCACTTTGGAAATGACCACATTGGTTACACTGATTAAAAACAGATTCGGGTTTTATCAGAAATGCAAAAAAAAGTCTTGTTTTGGACCGTAGATGAACATTACACATTACAATATGTGCTTTGCATTTGGAGGTTTCCTGTCTTGGCAAATTATGTGCGCACAGTTCTTTTATTCTCTGTTCTTGGAGCATGTTTTACAACTGATAATTAAACTTTGAAAGCTGCCTCGCAAAGGCTCACACAGAAATGTCACCGTCTCCATCTGCTGGCTCGATTACAATGAGGAGTTTGCAAAAGTAAGAGGAAAAGGGCTTTGGCATGAGTTTTAGGGCTTTATTTTTGTTTAAAATATAAACAGCAGTTTAAATATGTAGAGTAATTGGACTCCGAAGCCCTGAGACACATAATATAAAAAGGAAAGAAAATATTTCCCATATGTCTTTGGTTAGGCTTATTTTCCTCTCTCTCTTTTCCAGCCGCAGTGTTTGGGCTGTTATTAATTTAATGTGTTAACTTAAACCACTGCAATTCACAGTCATATATCATCCACTTCCTGATTGGAGGCTGACCAGACCGAACCTCGACTTGCCCGACTGTTGACACGAAGGAACAGAGAGTTTGCAAGCATTCACAGAGAATGCAGTTCTTGTTCAAATGGGACCTCGGGGTCCAATATCCTTTGTGTTTGGTTTTCAGTATTTTGGCCTGCTGCACAACTTTTCCTAAGAACATGCACAGTCTGACCGAAAACCGTGAATTATGACGCAACTCTTATGGTTCGATTATTTGACTTTGCACATTGATCACCGCCTCTCATCTTCCTTCAACTTTTTTGACAGCTGTTGTCTTTAGTCCACATTTGAAATATTTACACACTCCCTCAGTCATTTAACCAGCCTGGTCTCCTTCATCCATCAGAGTTCGTCTATCGTCTATCGTCTATCGTCTAGCATTCATCTATCTCCCACCCACTGATCTGAGGGCACAGAGTGTGGGTAAGTGTGACAGATATATCACAGTCACTTTATAAAACACACCTGGATGCTCTCCAGCATTGCGATTAGTGGTGCCAGTGTGGAGGAGGCCGTCCTTTGGAGATTAAGGTCATGTCAGAGTGCGCCATGGGGGGATCTCATCAAAATGCACATCATCACAATCATCTTACTTAACCTTGATTAAAAATTCTGAAAAGCCAATGCACTGCTCTCTAGAGAAAGGTGATGCTTTCCTTCCCTCCAAGGACTTATATGACAAAACAAGCATGGTCTTTCTTGGTAGAAAGACACATAAGAAACTAATCACTGATATGAAAAGAATGAATGAAAACTAGCATTTCTTAAACCTGGAAAGTCCATCCCTGTGTTTGCATATATAAAGCTGGTTGTAGTGCACTTCAGCTGAGTTATTACTGGCAAATATTTAATCATTAAGATGTACAGTATCTACCGCATTCTTCCATGTGAGTACAGGGACTATATTTCCTGGGTTCCTAGTTCACACTGCACATAGTATTATAGCTTTACACTGTGACTGTTAACAAAGAGAACTTTCTTGACAAAATAACCCATCCGAATCATCTTTTAAGTACATTACCTATGATAAATGTACCCTTTCCTTTTACATACCAGCTGTGTTATGCTTCCTGACTCTGAATTCTGGGGGAAAGGGAAAGCCTTAAAATCTGTGAGGTTTAATAAGCTTGGGTTAAAATGGATTTGAACCGCAAGAATTCGAGGTGTACAGACTGTAAATGAGAACGTGAGGGTGATGTGTATGCATGTGCTTACACAACTATTAATTTTATCAGAGATCGTAGCTTGTTCTAAATAAAACATGCTGGATCCAGGTGCCGTTTGGCAGGATTTAACCTCTTGAATGATGGCTTTGAGGTCAAGGGCAACTTTCTTTTTCCCTGCCCTCCGTCTTAGATGCAATGGAAAAGCAATCAGGCCCCACACACTCTTTCAGGTCTATTGCAAAGAAAGAGAGAGCGGCTTCATGTTTGGGAGGCATTTAGAGATAGAACAGCGATTATTACACAAAGAGAAGGCAAGATACTTTAATCAGCTGAACAAATCATTGCAGTGCAGCTAATTAAAATCTAATGTTCATCAGGAGCACTGGGAAGATCAGCTTGATTATGGATAGAGAGCACCATTAAAGCGGAGCAGACAAGTTCTATTATACTGCTAGACAGCTGAAAAACACATTACTGTGGCTTTTTAACAAATGATGAAAGCCAAGTGCTATTGTATCTCGAACTGTGTACTAAGACTGTGATTTCCCCTCAGTGAAAATATTTCAGCAATCGTTTGCTCTAGAGTTAGACATTGTATTTGCATTGCCCTAAAGTTGGTTTTAAAAAAAACAGATTCAATGACTTGGAAAAAAAATTACTCGTGGACATTAAAGCTGATGACATAGTTCTACATCGACATTCAGCTAAAGCACCACTGGTACACATTAAACAAATATTTTGTCTACATATGAATTTTTAACAATACCAAATTTGGTCAGACTTAATTTTAAGGTTCAAATCTTACTATTAACTTAAACGTTTGCCTCAATAAACACCTAAGTTGCTTCTTATTAATAGTTAGTAATGTAGTTGTTAAGGTTAGGTATGGTCAAAATATGGTCATGTAGAATAAGACATTAATATTTGCTTTATAAGAACAAATAAAGAGTAAATGCTAGTAATAAAGCATATGCTAATAAAGAATAATGCTAGTAATATGCATACTAGTTAATAGTGAGAATTGGATTTTTAAAATAAAGTGTTACCCATTTTTATGGTACGGAGTTGCCATATGGCAACAATTAATTTCTAATTATTATAATATATTGCAATATGGTAATTAAAAAGGCTGGCCTTAAGGTCGTCAATGATGTGCTGTTTTTAAGAAAAATTACATTTGAATGTTCCTCCAAAACACTTTTTCCCACTGTCACCCTCACATGGAGGACAAAAGCAAACCTGTTGAAGTGCTCCAGAAATTGCTTGGTTAACCTCATTTCTGAACATCTCTTCTCACGGGGGACTTGTTTGCATCATCTTTGGTTAGTAAATTACATATTGTTATTCACAAATCAACATTGTCTAACATAGTTTTACTTTAGATTGAGAAAATTTCAATGTTGCCACATGGAAAAATAGGTATGTTGCCATGTGGCAACGCTGTACCACAGTGGAATTGAAGTCATGTATTTCCCCATAGGGATTTTTTATAGATAGTAACATCAATAATATGATTGCAGTTATTTATTTATTTGAAGTGTTTATGGTAGTATAGTTGTATTTATATATGAATAAGAACATTATTTATTCTTTTCAGAAAATAAATACAGCAATATTTCACGGAAAGGGTAATAGGAAGAGTGCAGAGTTGGCTCTTCCATGTGATGACAATGAGGATGAGTTAGCCTTCAGTGCCCGTAACAATGAGAGAGAGTGTGTGTGTGTGTGTGTGTGTGTGTGTGTGTGTGTGTGTGTGTGTGTGTGTGTGTGTGTGTGTGTCTGTATGTGTGAATGGCAGATTTTGATGGAAATTAAGATTGGATGCATCAATTTTCTAAAAGAAATGTGCATTTCAGTTGAAAAGAAAATCCTAATTTAATAGAAAAACCACTTTTTTTGGCCATTTTCCATTGTGGTACACTGTTGCCATATGGCAACGTTTTCCTAAATACCCCCCCAATTATTATTATTTTTATTTTTTTTCAAAAATCTGTTTAGATTTTTATAACTGAAGCTATGTTATGTAATAAAAACTTATTAGAAAAAATATATATATGTTATGGTTAAAACATAACGCATACCATAGAGGGTTAATATAAAATGTGGTATTGAAATGGATGAGCTGGACTGGATAGTGAACAAACTCCAACACCTGTCCAAAATACAGTACAACATAACTCTAAAAAGTCATATCAGGATGTAGAAGAAATAAAATGTATAATAGTTTTGATTTGCCAATGCATAATCTGTGGCATTTCTTATTTTGCTATTATTCTAAAATGTCAAAATACGTAAAAAAAAAAAAAAAATTTTTTTAAAGTAGGTGTGTCAAAACGTTTTACTGGGAATGATATTTCAGAGTTCAAGCTGATTTAGCTTGGTAAATATTTATCAGAAAGAAAATAAGAGGAGCGAGCACCAAACAAGAGACGAAATTCTGATTCAGAGAGATGTTCTTCACAGTCGACTACACCTGCTAAAGAAAAACTCCTACTGACAATGCAACCACAAGCAGACCGCCACGCAAGGCCAGAAACGCTGTAAACAAGTACTCAGCCAATGTCTGTCAGAATGAAAAGTCAATTTCTGACAGAGAACACAGAACGGAGAAAAGAGAAGGATTCATCAAATGGTTCTTGAAAAACTAGTGAAGCAATGCACCATCCATTAAGTATCTGATGAGTATTTTGACAAACATTAAATATATTCTAAATGGCATTGCACTCCACCGTGAATGAACAATAATATATGATTTTAATATAGAAGATACATAAATTATACTATGCATAGAAGATGAGTTCTTTCTTGTGTGAATTTAAAGAGGAACTCTTTATGGATCAGATGTGAAGGTCTCAATTAACGTTGAGCAATGGAGCCGCACCCTGTAATGGGTTTGAATTATGCATGTCGTTACTGCCATTTTTAAATGAGATTTGTCCACCGCTCTCCTCAGACTCTCTCTCTCTCTCTCTCTGTCTCTCTCTAGTCAGTACATTACATCAGTTTGCTGGCTTACATTCACAGGAGAAGAATGAATTTGTTTTAACTAGTATTATTGTATGTCTAAGGGAGACATTGTGTCACATTTATGCCAGAGGCTTCCAGGTAGCCACTACTTTTCTCCCACACACTGAACGGTGCCCTGACCAAGGCGCAATGTTAAATATAAAATTAATTGGCAGAGACAGAATAGGATTATGCAACTAGTGCTGTGAAAAGTGAAAGCATATTTCATCTTCCTCCCCCTGCTCTTGGTGAATTTGGAAAACTTGATCAGATTTGTTGACGCCTAAGGAGATCTCAAAGGAAATGGCACTACGCATTTTCCTCGTTTGTTTGTTTGGGCAAAATGATGTCGTTGGAGGGAAATATTCCAGAAAACAGAATGGAAAATGATGTAACATAGTCCTATTACTGTAATGAGGATATTCCTTAAATATATTAGAGGGCAAAGCACAACAGCACACTGAATAGTGAGCATTTTCTGGATCAAATATAAAGGCTTAATATTCCTTTTTCATATTCCAATATGTTGCAGTGGCACCACAATATAGCAATTTACATGAATCATAGATTCGTAAAGGTTGGCTGTGGTGAAATAGATCTGCTTAACTTTGGCTCATGGGTTATTCAAATTGCAAAACAGTCTCTGATTCATGCTGAATTCAGTCAGGTTGAACTTCATGCTTGTTTCTGTTTGCCAGATGAGGAACTTCATTAGTTTACTGCAACTCCTTAAAAAGCTGGGGAATGCTGTTATTTACCTTGCATGTTCAGTTTAAAGGATGTGATTATTCACACATTTACGCTATTAAACCTTATGTCCATGACTCATGCAAAATGAACTGGTGGATACAACCATATTACACGGCTCTCTGGAACACTTGATTCCGACTGGTCAATCGCATCATTTCCGAATAATGACCATTGCCCTTTGCAATACTGTATAACTAGGGTGACCATATGTGCCATTTATACAGGACACGTCCTGGCCAGTATTTTTATTTTGCCTAAAACATCCAAAGTAGTTTGACCAATAACATGCAGGTATTGTACATAATCGACCAATCTTGGCACATCGCGCGTGAGAAGGTGAGAACGATCAAGGCAATGCAAATACGCGCACGTGTTTGTTTGTTCGTTCGACTTAAAACTGCGCGCCGATCGTTGTATGACACCAAAGTACCACAAGAGTGATTTGAAAACATAAAGAGCCCTCTGCTCTGTTCTCTATAGCTCTCGTGAAATAATGCCATACAACGATCGATCTGCACAGTGCTAACAGCCAAAACCTGGATATTTTAAGCAATATAGTAATCCTGGCAAGAGTGCGTCCCGTAAAAATGGCCCGTATGGTCACCCTATGTATACCTGACCATTGTAGGGAAAACATATACTGCTGGCACTTTTCACCATTCCAATGGTTCCAGCTGCATTTTCAATTGAGCATGGTTCAGCACATTACATTTGCAATCCGTTCCCAGCCTGGATTTCTCTGCACTGTTAGCTAACCATGCTAGTGGAATGGCAGTAGTGACGTGATGATTTTACGGTACAGTATTTTTCTACATGCTTTTTCTTTCCCCCAGCAAGGTGCATTACACTAGCTAACTCCTTAAAAGTCATATATCAATAATACTCGTATCATGGTAGAATGTTAAGTCAATAAATGTCCTTTGTTGCAGATCTGGATACTTTTACCTTGATTTGATCACTCTGCAAGGTGCACGTGTTCCAATCGTCGCCAGTTCTTGCGTCAACGAGGTAACATACTGTACATTCCAGATTCCATAGCATTTAAATGTGTTAACTAGTTTGGATCAGGATGTTTTTTAATGAGGACATTTAGGCCTGATGGTGGAAAAGAAATAAAAGTGGAATACTTGTGCTTCAGTTCTGTCTTTCTACAGTTTATGCAAGTATATTCTGTAAATTCTGTCATCATTTACTCATCGTCATGTTGTTGTATGACTTACTTTACTTCTACAGAACACAAAAGAAGATATTTTCAAGATAGGTAACCAACTGACTTCCACTATATGGAGTAAAAAAAGACATTCCTCAAATTATCTTATTTCATGTTCCACAGGAGACAAAAAGTCATAGTTTTAAAACAACATGACTGTGACTATTTTTATTTTTGGGTGAACTATCCTTTTAAATCAATATTTCATGTCAGTGTGTTTATTTATTTGTTAAGCAGCAATGTAATTAGCAGGATAAGAGTCAGTCAGTTGTTCACACAAATTAAACCCTGATGGGGGGTATGGCCCAAAGTGGTTTATTTTGCAATAATGACCTGCTGACTGTACATTATCCCTTATATAGAAGCCCCCCGTTCTTTCTCTACTCTAGGGCCAAAATACATTTCCTGTGCCTTTTAATATTGCTCAGCTGGTTCAACCAAAATAAAAAAAGGCAATTCTCTCCAAAAATAACAGCACAACTGCTCAGGATCAGGTGGGTGGTGCAATGTCTGGTTTTGAAGAGTTTGGTTTCAGAGAGTCTAGCACACAGGAGCCTTTCATTTTGTTCCCATTAATCCTCCCTGTGGGCACTTCTGGCTTTCTGGAAGAAACACTCTTTTTAAACCGTCACCCATTCCACTCCCACCACGCTTCCTCCAGTTTCACCATTTTGTACTCCTTTTTAAAAAATCTGAGACTGAGGTCGTATCCAATGTTACTATCAGTAGGCTTGAGGACAGTCAGCTGTTCTTTTGAAATATTCCTAAAGTGGAGGAAACATCTATGCTGTCAGCAGTGTCTGTGGGGTTACTTTTAAAGGCATATAGAATCAAATGAATGGCCTGATCAAGTACTGACAGGCCCACCTAATGTGATGTTACACCATTGCTATATGCCAGGTAAAGATACACTTACATCCGTGGTATACAGGAGGAAGAGCTTCCACATTGTGCAGCTGTCCATCAGTGAGTTTGAATACAAAGGTTGGAGTGAGAGAAACATGGCCTGGTTGCTTGGTTATTGAAATGCATGTTTTGAGCTGTCAGACACAGCAAACCAATATTTACAGTTTTCACCTCAACTCATTTTGACAGCTGAGAGCACCAGGGACTACAAACAATCCTCAGACAACAAATTCCTTTGACGACCCTTCCATTGCAGACCAAAGTAAAAGTGTGTGCCAGCAAATGCCATCTCCAGTACTGTTGCAGTATCAACGGGACTGCAATGAATTCTCCATTGGGCTTTTTTTTTTTAATTCTTTTTGGCAGAGGACATTGAAATCTCGAGAAAAAAAATCAGATCTCAAGCCTTATCAGTCTGCCATCCTCGTACTTTTTTTTTTCTGAGTGTCATTGAAAGGTCAACCACTCTTTCCATTTTCATTGCTGTCACTTTATGCTGTCATCACTGGATTCTTCAGCATGCTCGCTGACCTCTCTAGTGGAGAAACGGGTTCAAAAGCCACAGAGGTTAGTGAGTAGAGGCTGATATTACTCCCCTACACACTTCTCCTGTCTCTTTCTTTCACTCTTATACATCACACAGAGCCGCTCACCTTCCTACATGCCATGTCACTCAGCTGACCAGTCTTCCTGAAAGCACCAAATGTATTTACTATTTCAAGTCAAGTCACATTTATTTCTATAACGCATATAACAACAAATGTTGACTGCATGGGAAACCACATCTGGTTCAATATCTGTGTGTTTTCTACAATGTACTGTATTAAACTTTTCCTATTTTTCTAATAATGTGTGATTTCTATTATTGTTAAAATTGGCTCAATAATCATCTGTAACAACAGTGTTTTTTTATTCTACATGACACTAATTTACACATTTTTAAATCTGCTGATTTAGATCAGATGGTGCTAATTTTGTCATTTCACATTCATTAACACAACTGCAAATCAATTAAAAAACATAAGTGAAATGTATTACCTCATTTTTTTTTAATCCTGTAAATCCTTTATTTTTTACACAGAGACGTACAGTGTGTCACATCAGCAAGATTATTTCACTCATGTAGATAATTTCTTTCTACAAATTTTTCTACTTTCTCAGTTATCACAACTTATCCTGTTACGACACTCACCATATATATATATATATATATATATATATATTGTAACGGGGCGAACGAGACGAGAGATGTGCGGATCCATATGCAAGCTTTTATTCAAAGACTTGGTCAAAAAAACAGGCAAGGGTCAGACAATGGCGAATAGATATATATAGGGCAAGGCAAGAGAGTAATCCAAAACAGGTGTGGTCGATCGACGGCTAACAATATCCAGAGGGCTTAACAAGAGGGGTAATCCGATAACACGAGCAAAAGTTCAGGCGAGGGTCAAACAGAGTCCAAACAGAGCAGGGCAAGAGAATAATCCACAGACAGGCAAGAAATCCGAAAACACGACTAGACTAAACAGACAAGACTTGACAGCACTAGAATAAACCAGAATCTCAGGACTGGCTCCGTAAAGTTGCTATCACTTGGAGAGCAATAAATGCAATACAATACTCGGCAGTTTGAGAAGGATCTGAGTGGGTGTAATATAGTGTGTGTGTGTGTGTGTGTGTGTGTGTGTGATTGACTGCAGGTGAGTCCAATCAGTGCAATGTAACATGGGAAATGTACTCCAGGGTGACGTGTGACTGTGTGGTGTGAAAGTCAATATAATGAAAGGGACTCTGGTGGTAATCGGACCGGATTCGTGACATATATATGAAAAAAGGTTATATATATTATGGTGTCTGCAACCCACAAACACACACTACAACAGCAACAACGCTTAAGCATCAACAGCACTTGATGATCTGACTGATGACTTCGCCTCAAGAAAAAGCAAGTAAATTAAAGATGATACCAAGATTTTTTATGTTATAGAAATATTTATATACTGAGAATGTAAAATAGAATTTTCATGGTAGAAGATGCTTTATCGACTGCATAAGAACAGAGATGTTGCTGTTTCAGAGATTATATTTTTCAGAAAAAAAGTACAGTACCTTAAGCTAGTGAGGTTATTATAGTTTGCAATAATAGTTTTACTTCTTTTCAGCAATGATTTTGATATTTACAGCTTAATCTTTATTTTACAGACATATTTTATTAGTTTTTTTTTTTTTAAATGCTGGATTCAAAACTTTTAATTTATTCACAAAAGCAAGAGGAGATCTAATCACATCACAAAATCTCACGTGACTAATCACACTAGAGCCACTGAATATATAACATCTAGACTATCATAATTGCCAATATACAAGAATTATTTTGAACGGATGTCAATGAAGAAAGACGCTTTTTGGGGGGTCCAGATGGTGTTTTCATGCCATCTACCAATAGGGAACTAATGAGGCCATGCTAACCAGCCAAACCTTGGGTGCACTCTGTATAGGTCATCTCCCATCACATTGCCATCTGCTGGTGGGATGTCATCTCCCACACAAACTCAGCCATGTAATAAAAGCTCTACAAAAAAATTATTATGTATTGCTGCTGATTACTATTTTCTTTCAATTTTATTTCTGTTCATATTACATCCACTGTTGTAATCTTGTTTTTAATTTTCTGTTGAATTTTAGTTATTTTATTTCAGTTTACAAAAATATATGTAAATCAACAATTCTCATCCAATTTTCAATATATCATGACACAGAGCATCTAGTACCAACTATTAGATGGATAGCCTATATGTCCTAATTCAGATGGGCTTTTTTTTATGGTATATCAAAAAGTGTATATTTTTTAAATGTGATTGTTGGTACATTTTACCAGTTTTTACCATACTTTCAAAACAAAAATTAAAATAGGAAAAATATGCAATATGAAAATAATTGAAGACAAAATGTGTTTTACTGAGAAAAAACAAGATTTGGTTTTTAAAAAGCCTTTTTCCAAAAGGTACATCTTGAAAAGGGGGGGTCATCTTATAATCAGGATCGTCTTATATTCGGGCCAATACGGTATATACAGAAAACAAAGCCTGTCAAGTAAACAGATACACAGATAACCTGATTCATAAAGTGCACGATCATCCTCACCTCAGGATCAGAGTGTATTTCTCTCTTCTCCAGCACATCACAGAATCTGTCTCCTACTGTACTGTATATTGAGTTAGAGTGTGCAAAGCGGCATGAATGCTGAATACAGGTGCTGCTCAGTTCTGCATGATACATCACACTTCCTGACCCCACTGCTAGCCAGACAGGCCTTTGTGGATCATTGATGAAATGACTCCAGACGTGAACTTTCTCTAAAGACTCTGCAAGTGAAAGATGAGCTTCAGGAGTCAAACGGGCACTGAGTCACACGCCGACTGCGAGGAGTATGTGTTTTTGCGGCCATTCAGTACAGAAAGAGCACAGCCACTTCTAAAAATGGGAATCGATGACTGCACACTCTGTTATCCACCCCTTTGCACAGCTCCGCTTGTTCTCTTTTGAAAAGGTCTCCAAGTCTCTTTGGCTCACATGCACACATACTGCAAGCACATTCACCTAACAAGCTAAGAACAGTCGCGTTTCATAATGCTCACTCACGCCAGATGCATGCCAGACACAAAAACGGTTTCTTTAGACATGCACAATCTCAAGGCTTCATGACAACAGCAGCGAAGGCCAAATACAAAAGAGTTGGCGTACAGAATGGAAACCCTCATGTCGTCTTTGTGCTTGGGAACTATAATAATCAGAGTAGGTAATTGCAGTCTCTTGTAGTAACCACAACACCCATATGGTTCTCTCACTCTCTCCATAAGGCCCGTTTACACCAAGAACAATAACTATATTAGCATCCTCACTCGCAGGTGATAATATTCTGTTTAATATAAGCATTCTTTATATGTTGTCTGCAGCTTAAAGTGTAGCGGATTCTGATTGGCTGTCAATGTTCTTTCATCAACTGGAAAAGTAATTCCACAAATGTTATCATTATATTTATGGTGTGGACTCTCATAGATTTAGAAAGAATATTAAACTGTTATTTTTATAGTTATCATCCTTGGAGTGAGCAGCTCTTTACTGTAGGCGGAGAGGCAGGCCCAGCTTTACACCGCAGCCAAATCCAAGCAGATGTCTTCTCCAGAAATCGAATGCCCTCACTATAACATCCAAAGCCAATAACCTTAAAGCCAATGTGCTGAAATGGCTCATTGATGTATGAGGTTCCGCTTAAACCAACACACGCTGCTCTGTCCAGATGTGTGCAGGCAGGCTTTCTGTCTTTTATTTGGCTCCCATTTAAACCTCTTTCATTCTATCGTCGTCGCTCTCCTAATTTTTTTGCACCTCACGCACACCTATAATTCAAAACAGCCCGTTCTACTGTAGTTTGCCCATTTTTTTAGGGTCAATCTCTTTAACCATCTCATCTGCTTTCACACATGTTAAAATGAATAAAAATGTCAGTACCGAGAGATATGAGGCATTGGCTTCAATTGTTAGCACATTTCATTTTTGGATTTCACCATGCTAGCTGCAACCAGGAGGCATCTGGCCGTGTGCGCATCTATCTGCAGATTTCCGACAGAATCCGGCAGAACAGACCCTCTGTTTTGAATTTTGGGAGGAATCTACCCCTCTATTAAGTCAAAGCGGAGGAAGCAATCATTTATTGTAAAAGGAAATTTTCAACACAACATCTGCCTTGCCTTTTATCAGGATCAGGGGAACACACAGCAACCCTCATTTTGGCATGTGTTGGTGAGAAATCAGTAAGACAGTTTCAATGTGCAATGCCATCTATTTTGCTCTCCTAATGAAGTCTCATTTATTTCAATAAGGCACACACTGGCTCAGGCTGATAGCTTTCTCAGTTTACGTTTAGATGGGAATGCTGTGGAAATCCTGATTGGAGTGTGACCTTATACAGATTCATTTTCCAGGCAGATATAAATTCAGAGAGGGAGGAGGAACACAAACTGTGAGCTCCCACGTCTCCCCTCACAAGCTAAATGTGATATACTTGTGTTCTGTTGATCTTGGCCTGACCGTTCTAACTTTTCAGCAGGAGCCTTGAAAATATTCCCACATTCCGACCATTTGAAGATGAGGGTCACAAGAATACTTCCCAAAACTAAATGGAAAAAATTACGATGATGATGATGTTGTTTTAGTATGTGTTCATCAAGTATGTGTGTGTGCATGTGTCTGAATCTCTGAAGTTTTGAAGTTGAAGTCTTTTCACCATCTATCAACAGGGTCTTTTTTTAATCTCTTTGCCTTTTATTCTTAACAGCTCTATTTACAACTCAGTAATATGTGTCTAATGGGTGGATATTAGCAACGCCACTAATGTAGCTATTCAGTCGCATGGATGCAGTTAAGGCTATGGCTAAATAATAGGATGCAAAATGATAACACATTTTAGACATTTGCTCCGCATTATGATCTAATCTAAACCTATCAATCTAGCAATCTAAATGCAAGTGTTGGCTTTCAGGATACTTTTCAACTACAGCTTTTGGTGTGGACCCAAATCCATTTGTCCTGTTGGTTCGTCTTCTGCAAAATCAAGGTTAAAATCTGGAGGTTTACTGAAAAACCCTATGAATACAAAGACAGAAACTGCCGCTTTATCCACCTTTTTCTAAGTGGATGTAAGCTATTTTCTGTGAATGTGTAAGACTTCTGATTCATTAACCACTATATATAAATAACTATACAAAGTGCAGTAAAGAGTACAAATATTTGCACTGCCAAATAGTTTACAATCCCTGTTGAAAAAAACAGCATATGCTGGTTAGGTATGTTTTGAAGCATGGCTGCTGGTTTGAGCTGGTTCAAGCTGGTCATGAGCTGGTTTAAGCTAGTCTTTAGATGGTCATGAGCTGGTTTAAGCTGGTTTTTAGATGGTCGTGTGCTGGTTCTAAGCTGGTCCTAAGCAACTAGCTCCTGCTCATGACCTGCTTAAACCAGCTCAAACCAGCAGCCATGCTTCAAAACCTAACCAGCATGTGCTGGATTTTTCAACAGGGATATTACAATAATACATTTAAATAATATGATAACAAATACATGTTTGCAATATCAAACTTCAAAACAAACTGTTACAGCTAAAACAACTGGAAGTGGATGACACCGGAAGCCTCGCACATTAAAGATACAAATGGCCACACCTGCTCTTAAGTTAAAAAATAAGGTGGATATAAGGCCCAGTGCACATGGAGCTCTCATTCCTGTGGATGCTTTATGTCTGTGTGATGTTATAGGTTGGAGTGCTGAAAGGTGAGATGATAGCCGACAGCAGCCACAGCTGTGCTAGCACTCATCACCTCTACTCTGTCATTAACCACGGTCAGATTGGCCCCAACATACGAGCATATGCTTCTAATCAATAGTCTCCACACACTGCCCCTTGCACCTTTGCCTTGCCTTGGCCCTCAGCTAAAAATAAACAGGCCTGTCTGTGCTAACAGCTTCGCTAATGAGACCTGGATGCAGAGTTTCAGCTTGCTATAATTGCTATTGACTGGTAATCACATTAATTCTTGGATAGATCTCTCTTGATATTTAACTGCCATCAACACGTTCCTTTCCAGCACTTGGTTATACGTAGGCAGGACAACATGATGGGTGTATTTACAGTGAAGAGGAAACTTAATTCATGATAAAAAATATAAAAATGGCTTACGCAGTGTTGATCTTTAAGTTAATTTATCAGGTTTTAAAGGTTTTTAGATATTTTTTCCAACAAATAAGAAGGTTCAGTCCATCTTTGCCTCAGGTTAAAGTGTTTAATCGTACAAAATACATGTATGATTCTTGACAGAAATAATAATAAAATATAATCACATCTGCTAGCGGGCCGTTTGGCATTTATCATTTGAATCTGATGTAAATTTTCTTGACAAAATTCATGATAAAATAAAATGATACCTAATAAACAGCTATGTTCCTCATTTGCTGGATAAAAGTGTCTGCTAAATGTCTAAATGTAAATGTATGTAAAAGCTATAAATATACTTTTAGCTTAGCATAAAGCTTAATGTTCATATGACAATTCACAAGTTATTTATGCTGCAAAATTTTCTAAATGCATCTTATTGTGTATAAGGATGTATCTTGTAATTTTTTTATCAAAATATCATAAACATAAACATGTATGCAGGGCTTCGCCACATAAACTCTGTCCCTTTCTTACAATGGATTCAGATCTGCCTCCATCCAATCTACAACGGATGGTTTGAACCAAGTCCCCAGTCTACTTTTTCGATAATCAAGTTTTACTTGAATGTACGTCACAATGTAGAATAAAAGATTCTAAATCGTTACTTCTACATTGCAGAAAATTCATTGTATGTGGATTATTTTCATTTAAACAGAAAAATATATGATTTGTAGATTCAATGCTAAAAGCCTTTACCTCATCCATGTTTGAATTACAGCTCAAGCGTCAGAGGTGTAAAGTATTGGAGTAAATGTAATTAGTTACTGTACTTGAGTATCTTTTTGGATACTTTGTAGTTGTACTGAGTATCAAAGATATTAGCAACTTTTACTCTCTACTTCACTACATTATTGAATGAGTATCTGTACTCTTTACTCCACTACATTTGAAATGAGTGTTGCAGTTACACATTACATTTTGCATGGACCTAGCTTTTTCTGCAGCAGTTTATTTCTGCTACAAAAGACGTGATACTGCCTATTACAGGTCACTGAAAGTACTGCATCTTGTGCGTTTTGCCCTTACTCACCCAAACTTTTCAACAAGGCTACTTTATGTCAATGTGAGTTCCTTAGCAAGTATTTGTGAATCACAGGTGTTTTATATATGAGATGAGGACATGAGTGCAGCCGGCAATGAGGCTGAAACCAGCACATACAGTGCAAGAAGGCTTCGGCTTTTTAATTTTTACTTAACATTATTTTATTTATCCATTATACAGAAGAGACCTTTTTGAAGTATATTGTTGTTGTTTTTTGCTTGTTTGTTTTGTAATTTTGAGGTGTTCAGTTTTATTTGGGGTTTTAGAAAATAAACGTGATTGCTCTCCTCACAAATCAACTCTTTCTTGTTTTTGTTACATGTTCTCTGTGCCTTGCCCTGGACTTTTATGTCACTTCCTGTCTCTCGTGGTGTTTGTAGTCAGTTTGTAGTCCGTTTGTTCATTGGTTCCCCTTGACTAGTCTCCTCAGGTGTGTCTTATCTTGTCTTAAAGATAACAATAAAGATATATTTCTAAAAATCGTTCTCAATATTAAAGAATAGAAGAGTCCACACCACAGCTATAACGACTATAACGATAAAGGCACAGAGAAACTATATTGTTGGAATCATTTTCAGAACGATTTTTTTCCAGCTGATGAACGATAAAAACATTGACAGCCAATCAGAATCAATCCTGCTATCACGAGTTTGAGAATTTAAAGCGACGGACGACGAAGATGATATCGTCCGCTGGTGTGGACGCTAATATCGTTATCTTTATAGTTATCGTTCTTGGTGTGAACGGGCCTT
>NW_015660496.1:466126-466460 GCF_001515625.1 Sinocyclocheilus rhinocerous | reverse complement strand
GTTCACACCAAGGACGATAACTATAACGATAAAGATATAGTTCTAAAAATCGTTCTCAATATTAAAGAATAGAAGAGTCCCCCCCACAGCTATAACGATAAAGGCACAGAGAAACGATATCGTTGGAATCATTTTCAGAACGATTTTTTCCAGCTGATGAACAATAAAAACATTGACAGCCAATCAGAATCAATCCTGCTATCACAAGCTCGAGAATTTGAAACGACAGACGAGTGTACGCTTAGAATAATCAGACGATATCGTCCACTGGTGTGGACGCTAATATCGTTATCTTTATAGTTATCGTTCTTGGTATGAACGGGGTTTTAAGCTT
>NW_015660496.1:456624-465947 GCF_001515625.1 Sinocyclocheilus rhinocerous | reverse complement strand
GCCCTGCCCTGGATTTTTATGTCACTTTCTGTCTTCCGTGGTGTTTGTAGTCAGTTTGTAGTCAGTTTGTTCATTGTTCCCCTTGATTAGTCTCCCCAGGTGTCTTATCTTAAGCTTGGCTTGTTAGCCCCGTGTGTATATATAGCCCTAGTTTTTCTTTAGTTCCTTGTGAGTTGTTGAATGTAGGCCTAATAGTTGTCTGTTTGCCATTCATTCTGTTCTTTGTTCCCTTTGGTTTTTGGTTTTTGCCTTATTGTTTGTTCTAGTTTTTCCATTAAATACCTGCACATAGATCCTTGCCTCTGCCTTTTTCCCCAGCTTCTCCACAACATTACAGTTTTTCACTGGCAAATCTCTTTGACTAGTGCATTTTTGAGCCTATATTTAGTATGAGTAAAATACTTAAGTACTGTTAAAACCAGATACTCTAAGGCTTTTACTCAAGTTGTTTTGGAATTGGTGACTTGTAACGTGTAGTGGGGTAATTTTCACTGTAAGGTATCTATACTTTTACTCAAGTATGGTTTTTCGGTACTCTTTACACCTCTGTCAAGCGTAGGCCTATACGTATGACAGCCAGCATCATTATTTCAACCAGAGAGCAATAATGCAGCCTTCACTAAGTACATCATGAGCATAGGACTTGTGGGTGTATCAAAACAGAAATCAATTGTTCCTAACCAAGATGGTTGACACCAGTATTCATTTTAAACTTTACTTATTTGACAGTTGCTCACTTTGCTCACTCATATCCTATGAAAACAGTGTGCATCCTCTTAAAATGAGAATTTCACAGAGATGCAGCTTCAAACAATCCAACATTAAAAAGCATTTCTCCAGAGAAATACCTCCAGCCACTGATGTTTTTGTTTTACTGCACTTCAAATGGAATGGCACTGAGAAGATGCAAAGTGTGGTGCTCCACGGGCCTTTGAATAAGACAGTGTGAGGTAAGGATGATGTTATATAGTGACTTCAAACTGACTTTCAAACCGGTTTCAACCATTTTGAAGTATTTTTCTATGTTGAAGAATAAGGGAGGAACCACCTGAGGATTGTTTGTCAAGGAAATAAATTGTACTTTGCTGTAATCATTGGAGGAGACAGCCAAGTGGCATTTTTGTGCCCACACTGTATAGCAAATATGCGTATATGAACGTGGTAAACAAAACAAAAATGTTCTATTTCACTTCAGAAAAATACCAGTGGTCATCATTCCCTGGTGATCAAATACTTTTTTGTCACAATTTTCTGAACATTTGCAGAATCAATCAGCGGATGTTTACTCACAGAATTCAACCCGGATTCAATGTGTGCACAGCATTGCTGAGTAAATAAAACACCATCTCCATTACAACAGGATTAATGTTGCTCAAAATGAAGGGTAATGGTTTGGTAGTGACAGTCTCAGGCATGGGGAGCCTATGACAGGGATGCCCTCAAATGAGAGAAAGGGGATCTGACACACCACTGAGCAGAAAGCCAGCTGGTGAGTCAACGCCCAACTGCATTGTACTCACGTACTTGTTAGTCCCATGGCATCCCTGGTGCATCTCCGGCTCTCACAGCCCCATAGAGGAAGATCATCATACACGGCGCAAGAACTGATGAGCTGTGGCACATGGTTGGACCTGTCACAAAGCCAGTAGATAAAACACTTCTCTCTGTATGCAGCACTAAACGGATAGGAGTGAGTCATTCACTCACTCGGTTTGTGCGATCGTCCAATCGACACACACGCATCTTACTGTGAGCAGAGATATGGTGGAAATGCAAAAGGAGGAGGGAAACAATCTGCTTTTATGAGACACATACACAGTACACCAGATTTACGACACCCAAACAGATGAAGATTGATATTTTTTGAGACTCAAATTCAAGTCTCAATCCAGTTTGGGTCTTTTGCATAATTCAGCTCAGCGCTCCTGCTCTCTTACAGAGAGGCAGTCCACTTCGGTGGACTGTGCAATGCATATTCAAATGAGGTCTAGTACTTATGATCCATAATGCATTGCCAAGTTTCAGTCTCAATTACAGAGCACTCAAACATCCAATCTTCAGAAGTACTGGTGGAGATGAGAAATGAAAACATACTGTTGAGAAACAACTCGTGGCTTAATCAGAGTGGACAGCAGTCAAAAGCTTATAAAAAAGGCTTGTTTAAATGCTAGAAGAGTTAAATCAGCATAGAAGTCCACCATCAGGATCAAGTGTCCACCACAGAGAAAATATAGCACAATAATAGCATTTTAATTATGTTCATATGCCACCCACATGCATGGCACAAGAGTTCCAAGACTGGTTAAAACAATATTCGGATTGAAGTGGTTATATTTGAGAAGTGGAGAGGACTTGTGAAAGATCTTGAAAAGATTGAGCTTTTTTTCCCATAAGCCTAGAGTCCTGATTGAAGACATTTGTAGCAATGGGCATGAAGAGGACAGGGAACAAGACTGTGACCCTAAGAGATCCAACATCACATATCAATTTGACCTCTGGCCCTATAAAATTACTCCTTAGGCTATATTTCCCTGTGACTCATTCTGACCTCATAATTAGCCATGTCACTAAAGGTGATGGATTGAACTTTGACCTCGACTTAGAATGAGGCGTTTGTGATGAGGATGAACATTACGGTATTAAGAATAACAATATGGGGAAGCATGAGAGATGGCTTGACCCCTTGAAAGTGTTACATCAACAAAGTAATATAAGTCATATGCATGGTACTGTTCCAAAACCTAGTGAGCTGCCTACAGAGGGAGCATCGGAAGGCATCATAGGTGCAGACAAGTATGACGAATGTCGATTAAGACTTATTGATTTTAAAATAAATCAATAAATAAATACATTTTACGAAAACCCTGTTCTAAAACCTAGTAAACCGCAGCATCTTGAAATATCATACTGTCTCATAATATACCACACTATGGTGAAATGTGAAGGCAGCTTCACATGTATACTCTGTGGAGAAGGAAATCCCATAATGCATAGTGAAGGGCTCAGAAAAAAAAAATATCAAAATGGCGGAAAAGTTGAGACAGATGTCAATTATATAAAAAAAAGTTTTATTTAATAAATTCTAAACATATTTTAATAAATTACACATTTCTACTACTGAAATGTATTGATAAAAATAAATATTGATTTAAAAATGATATATTATCTAATACTAATTTTATATGTAATATTTTAATGGTTTATTTTATTTTATTTTATTTTATTTTTTATTTTGGCTTATCAGCTTAGCCACATGTTTTGTATGTGGAACAAAGAGTTATTTCTAAATCAGTCACTTATGAGTTTCCATGATGATCAGGATGCTGGGTAAGGCAGCTGTCTAAGAAGGCAATGAGGCAGATCACTAGGTTTTGGAACAGAGCTACATTTCCATTTAGAATTTTCATTTTCATACAACTTGGTAAAATCGTGTTCATCCACCATCTACTAAAGGTGCATCCTCAGATAACACAGTGAGAAAATTCATCTTTGTTTAGACACAAAAAGATTAACTGAATTAATATGGAGAACAGAAATAAGGGGTGGCTGAAAAAAGCCCTCTGCTTCATCAGCCACAACACAATAACAAGCCTCAGCTTGCCTAATTTCCCACAGACGTCTTTGGCATGCAGCTGCTAGAGAACCTGGATCTTTAAACATCTCGTCCTTTGAGAAAATAACGGCAGACACCTTTCTTAGAATCATTGCTTGCAACATTTCATTTCGCACCAGAAAGCAACACAGTAGCGCACTTATTTAGAGCTGTAGGATACTATTCCCCAAATTCCACCTGCCATATTTTCTGTCACAACTCACAGCAGACACTGCTTGAGTGGCTATTTTTAGTGGACACCTCATAGGCCGTATTTGGCTTTTAATTGGTTCCTTTCCTCTCACCGCTGAGCTGAAGTCACAGAGCAATTACAAGCTGTGTGGGTTGCAGGTACAAGTGATCCCCAACTGTTTTGCAAATTTTATTCTATCCGCTCAAGCTTTGAAACACAAGAGAATGCGCACTTTAAATACAATAGAAGTCTCCAAAGACAGCGCCTC
Source organism: Sinocyclocheilus rhinocerous (assembly GCF_001515625.1). Classification (NCBI taxonomy): domain Eukaryota; kingdom Metazoa; phylum Chordata; class Actinopteri; order Cypriniformes; family Cyprinidae; genus Sinocyclocheilus; species Sinocyclocheilus rhinocerous. The sequence continues at coordinate 461,894 of NW_015660496.1, read as the reverse complement.
CTCTCAGAAGAAGCGTGGCGCTAACAACGCACACACTCGATAGTGAAACATGAGCACAGATGTCTGATACATCTTTGGGCTCACCCTTCAGGCTGTCAGTCTAGTGTCTCTCTGCTGTATTTGTGTCGGTATATCTGTAGACCTCCATGTAGCTATAATTTACCTCACATCTTGTTCTGTATTTGTGTTCAGCATTACCAGGGGAAGGTCTTTGGAGACTGACACAAAGTAATTGATACCCTTACAATGGTTCCCACAATAGCTGCATTTGATTGCCTTCTCTCTCTCCCTTCAGTCTCATTCCTTTTCCCTTTCTTTCCCTTTCATTCCTTCCCCATGTCTCGCATGATTGTGAGTATCACATATTTGTTCTTTGCAGGCAGTGCTGCAAGCTTTGGCCGTGGCTCCATAAAGCTATCACCCAATGCAATCCATCCAAAGACAAATTGCTCAGGCTGACAAACACTCAGGTAGAGAGCAGGTTTCTCAGCAGCTGCTGAAATTATACAGAGCTGAGTTAGGATAGAAGATCAAAGCCATTTCATTTTATTTGACAAGACAGGAGAAGAGAGGATTCCGGGCCTACGCTGTGACGGCGGTGAGAATGAACTACTGTCTGTCTGTCTGTCTGCTCCGAACGTGCTCAAATAACACGTACATTTAACTCCAAAATAAGAACGTACCATCGTAGCGGCTTTAAATTTGATTCGGCACGGTTTGTTTTGGAGGCTTTCTTTATTGAGCGTATTTCGACACAGTATGTTTTTGATCCTGCTAGTATTAAACCTTTTATCGCTGCACATTTATTACCTTCCAGGTCTTTAAATGCCAGTGTTCTCTAGCAGATAGGAAAAGAGCATTGTGACCTCTACCGAAGCTAATCGGGGATCATCATCGGCCCATTTGTCAGGATAAGCACATTGTGGAGGGTGATTTCCTGCTCCTTTTTTAGTTTTTGGAAAGGGGAGGGCATCTTCACAGAGTGTTGCTTATCCCTGGAGAGTTTGAGGGCCAAAACTTCTCACCAGTCTTACTCTTATTGCTCCCAGAACTGCTGATAGCTAAGCGGCATCCTCTTCTACAGGGAGGCCCGGAGCGATGCTTAGAGTGGAGGAAGAAAGACGAAAATAAACTGCCAGTGGTACGAAATGGCCAAAGGCAAATGGGTAAATCATTAGCACGTCCCACTTCTACCTACTGTTCTTATTGACCCTCTTTCTCTTCTCCTCGGGATGTGGAACGCGGTTGGGAGGAGGCTCTTCAGAGGAGGCCGGAAATTTGACGACTGCTGGGCGGCTCAGACAAGACAGGATGCTCAATGTCCAGCATATGCTCAGAGATTTGGTTAATAAATAATTCAATTAACCGAGACCCATCTGTTCCTGATGCACTAGCGGAGATGCAAAGATACAGAGCCCAACTATCAGTGCACAGCTGTGTCTCTGGATCCTGAACTATTCCCATTTTTTACTCCCTCTCAATGTGCCATCTTAGCACCGCCGCTGAAAACTAGTCGAGAGGGCAGAGGGGCCACAGTAATATGTGACAACCAGAAATAAAACGTTTCATGAATTATTCATTCATAACCTTTAGATGACCGAATTAGATCCTTCTCTTAACACCCCTCTATGTTGCCGCCACTGGTCTTTGTGTGTCTGGGGTTAATTTGCACATTAATGAATTAAAGCTAATGAACACTGCACAACAGGAGTCATTTCATATTGTCCTCTTGAAGCAGTTCACTCTGCCTTTTCTTTCCTCCATTCATAGACCAAGCTTTGACATTGCTAGAGGCACTAAGCGGTTATAAGACAGTATGTGATTTTTGGTCAGCTCTAGTCCAGAAAGCATTTAAGAAAATAATGAATCACGTGGGGAATAGATCATTGTATTAAAGAGCTCTCTGGAATACTTGATTATAAACTGTCAACCGCAAATTAAGCAGTCAAATATTTTATTTAAGTGACATTTAACTATTGCTCATGGCAACATTCATATTTTGGCATTCAGTATCACAGCCTATATGTGGCTAATTGGCACCATCCGACGACTCAAAATGATTACCATGACTACCGACTGTAATACAAATGGAGGACAGGATTAATTTTAATATATGAGCATTAAACCTTTGGTAACAAGACAATAAGAATGTTGGTTTTTAAGTAGTTCAAAGAAAATACAATATATAGCTTTTTAGGCTCTAATAGACTATTAGCATTCCAAAAAAAAAAATCATGGTGGTACAAGATCCACTCATTCAGGGTGCTACAAGATCATTCCAGGAGATTCCCTTTTTTCTCTGTGAATAGACGTGCATATCAATAACAACTGATCGAGTTAGTGGTCAGTAACATTTTTTTAAATAAATTATTTTATTCAGCAAAGATACATAAACCTGATAAAGTGATAGTAAAGACCTTTACATTGTTACAAAAAAAACTATTAAATGCTTTTTATTTGAACTTTCTATTCATCAAAGGATCCAGAAATTTCATAGTTTCCACAAAAATATTAAGCAGCACAAATGTTTGCAACATTGCTAAATATAATTACATTTTCCTGAGCAACAAATCAACATATCAGAATGATTTCTGAAGGATCATGTGACAATGAAGACTAATAACTGCTGGAAATTCAGCTTGGCCATCACATGAATAAATGACATTTAAAATATATTACAGTTGTTTTAAATTGTAATAATATTTCACAATGTTACTGTTTTGGTATATTTTTTGATCAAATAAATACAGTCAAGGTGAGCATTACAAACAAAAACAACCTCAAACTTTTTAACGTGTATACATGCCCATCTTTGTGTATTCCTCTTTGCTCTTTGCTGTTGCTTTCTAGACTGTTACTTTTACTGCCATCTCGACTGGAGACGAGCCTTATTTTGACAGACCTTCTCTGAAATTTGTCTTGATGTATTGGTGTAGCAATGCTAGATTGACTGCATGTCACTTTTGCCTCCTTTGCTGGCCACCGGTGTCATTTAGCTCAATGTCATTTCAGGGCCTTCTGTTGCAATATCATATGAATAGATCTGGCTGCTCTTCAAGTGAAAGGCTAGAAATTGGTGTCACGTCAAGTTGGTGTGGATTGGTTGCAATTGGTTGACTCGATTCATCCCTAACGGCGAAAACATCCCTTGTCGAAAACGGTTCTTTTAGTTTGATGTAAAATTTGAGAGGAGCTCAGATTCTTTTTTATGTCTTTATACAAACGGTGCACTTGGATGGATGAAAAACTTCAGTTGTCACTGATTTGTAAACTTGGTTCTATTGCTGCTCTACACTTGACTTGGGGCACTTGAACACATAAATGTCACTTCTCATATGCAAAGTGCAGAATACAGTATGTAGAGAGTAGGGCCAAAAAATGTACCAGTTGTGACTGTCACTCAGGTTTACAATATATGGCTCCAAACTGTAAGCACACAACTAAGGATGACAGAGTTAGAGCCTGGAAAAAAACTCAATGCATTATAATTTAAAATGAAAAAGCTTCGGGAAGGTCAATGTCAAATTCCTCTATATACTCCTGCTTGTTAGAATAGAGTAGGCATTTACACTAACATCCCTTAAGAGCTTTTGTCAACGTTAAGTCAGAAGGAACAGAGGTGGGACCATTGAAACTCCCATATGTTTACATTCATCACACCATGCTCCACTCTGAAACCTACAGTTTCAATGGTGGCTCTCTCATCCATTCAGACCTTTAGCCTGATTGGCTGAGGTAACTGTTGCCACCCCTCCCTTAGCAGCGCTACAGCATCGTAGTGTGAAATGAGCTCTTTGTTGGGTGACCTTGCAAGAAAACAAAAAGGTAGAATGAAACATATAAACCCTGAACACTGGCCAATGACTTCAGAAACCTAGCCACTCCACTGACTGGTGCTGTGTGTAAATATTATGGTTGACTTTGATGAAGAATGTGAACTGATTTCTGCTGAAGCGCCACACCTGAATGGAGAAAGATCTAAAGGCCTGCTCACACAAAAGACGAGGACTGATCACATTTTGTTGTTCAGAACAACAACTATTTGTCATTATGTAACATATTTGATGTTGGTTATAAAAATCACTGCTCAAAACAAATGTCTGTAAATGGCCATGCTTATACAATACAGTAATTTAAACCAGTGGTAAAATGTCCTCACTTTTAGGAACAAAAATTAAGTTACAATTAAGAGGGGGATGTTCATTGGTCAGAATGTTTGAATGAATGAATGAATGAATGAATGAATGAATGAAGTCACATTAACTAATGAACAAACAAATTAATGAATTAACTCATGAATAAAAGAACAAATTAATGAATGAATGTATTAATGAAAAAAATATATATTTTGTTAATTTGTCCATTTACTTTTTTTCCATTCATTAGTTAACACGTTCATTCATTCATTTGTTCCTTTATTCATTAGTTAATTTATAAATTTTGTTAATTTGTCCACTTATTATTTAATGAACTAACTAATGAATAAAAGAACAAATGAATGAATGAAGGTACTAACTAATGAATGAAAAAAAATGGACAAATGAACTAAACATTGAGATAAGAAATAAATGGATTACCTCATATATATATATATATATATATATATATAGGCCTACATATTGTTAATTAGGTAAACCGTTCATTTGTTCTCTCAATCTTTAGTTCACTTGTCCATTATTTTTATTCATTAGTTAATAGCTTCATTCATTCATTTGTTATTTTATATAATACATAATACATATTTTTAAATTGGCCATTACAATACCCATAAAATGAACTATTGCCGGAACTACGATGGAAGGAATCTACTGAAACATTGAAAATGATAGACTGGCCACCTCAAAGTCTGGACCTCAACCCCATTGAGTAAATTTGGGGCAAGTTGAAAAATAAACTGGACAGATCTATTGTACATTCAAAGGAAAGCCTTTGGCTTGAGTTGCAGAAGGCATGAGATAACATTAGTGTTGAAGTTCTCAGGAAATATATCGATAATATGCCAGAGAGATGTGCTGCTGTTATTGCTGCAAAAGGTGGACATACCAAATATTAAAGTTCAAAGTGGATAAAAACAGTACGACTCACTTCATCTGATATTTGTTGTGCGCAGAGCAACCATCTGCATGTTTCATGAACATTATGAAATGAAATCATGCTTTTTGAGGCAAAAAAGGTAAATATTTTCAGATCTGTCAGGTGTTCTCACAATTTTGGCCACCACATACAGTGGCGTGAAAATGTTTTTGCCCCTTTCCGGTTTTTTTTTTTTT